>NC_067221.1:42306930-42396216 GCF_019924925.1 Ctenopharyngodon idella | reverse complement strand
ATTTCAGTTCTGAAACTTACAGGATATTCTCTATAGTAGTACGATGACCTCTTATATATCAAAAGTTGATTTCTCAATTCATGACCTCTTTAATTAACTAGTAATCTGCATGAAAATCAACAAAAGAACAAAATACAACATAAACGTTTCTTAGAAGTTCTTAGAGTAAATTGTTTTGGGTGAACTAAGACTTTAATAAGATTTGGTGTGTGTGTGTGTGTGTGTGTGTGTGTGAAGCTCAACTGGACTGACAGCTGCATCTCCAAGTCTCAGCAGAGAACATCTCTCTCTCACACACACACACACACTCACACACACACTCTGGCACACACACTCTCTGGCAGTAAGTGCAGCTCTGGACTCTCAACAGCAGCTTGAGCTCACAGTCATTAGATCAATGTAGAAAAAACAGAAAAAATTAGTAAATCAACAGTAACTTTCCCTAAATCAGTCTTCGCTATACTAGTGCTGATAGTCATGTGCAAAAAATTAATTTCCTACTCGGTATATTTGTCTTGTTTTCCAGTAAAAATATCTAAACATTCTTAAATCAAGATACATTTACTGAGAAGAGAAATAATTGAAGATATTAAGTGTTGTTTAATGAAAAATGGGTCAAAATGAAGTGAGTTTGTGATTAAAAACAAACATGTAATCTTGTTTCCCCTTTTGAATAAAGTTTATTTTTTCTGACTCCATTGGCAGATATTTGTTCTTGCTTAAAGCAAAAAATGCACTTAATTTCAGTAAACAAGTCTTAATATCTTCAGTCATTTCTCTTCTCAGTAAATGTATCTTGATTTAAGAATGTTTTAGATATTTGTGCTGGAAAACAAGACAGAAACACTGAGGAAGAACAGAGTTTATTGCAGTGTTTGTGCTCCAGTTTGTTCCTCAAACCATGTTTGGTATTTTACTAAGTGATCAGGGCTCACATACCAATGCCCCTAGTAACCACCTAGCAACCATCCAGAACACCTTAACAACCACATAAGAACACCCTGACGATCAGGGCAGGTTGAGCTCTGACTCCCTTTTTCTTTCTCTAATTTCCACTTGATGTTTTGACTGGTTCTAGTTGTGTTATAGTTTAAAGCAGTGTGAAGCGGCGCTGGCTGTGTGTGTGTGTGTGTGTGTGTGTGTGTGTGTGTGTGTGTCACTACCATGTAATATTAATGAGCACACAGAGACTTTGTGTCTATCAGTGGGTTTTATATTATGCTGGTTGTAGGAGAATTCAGCAACACACACACACACTCACACACACACACACACACACACATCAGATGAAAAATGGGTGTGTTTCCAGAAATGACTGTCAGCATCTCTTGACAGCTGAAGTTTGTGATACGGGATGTGTGTGCAGTTTTTCCCCCTTTTTTGGCAGAATCTTCACACTTCAGCATAAGAGTTTTCTCTTGTTTTTTTTTTCTCTTCTTTTTGCTGAACTTCTCCAATAAGTTTTAGTAGCACATTTGTTTTTCCCTGGAAATTTGCAGTTAAAGATATTCTGGGAATGAAGCACCAGGTGCACGTTGGGAACTCTCGACTTTGAGCTCGGAGCGTTTGCTGTGTGTCATTATGAGGTGTTCTTTGTAAAAGTCTCTCAGCTGGATGGAGAGAGAAGCTCCCTGCTGCTTTAATATTAGTATTTTTAGTCATTATCATCAGTCTGATCTGGACCAAGTATTACAATCTGATAATATCAGGTCTTGTTTTACACTGCAAAAACCCCTCAGCATTTCTGTCTTGTTTTCCAGCACAAACATCTAAACATTGTTAACAATAGCAATATTTGAGATGGTGATCAGTGTGGTGGCGCTGTCCTCAGTCGGCTCAGACGTTCCTCCAGCGGTTCTCCGTCTCTCTGGTTCTGTCCGAGATCATTCACTGCTCTGAAACACAGACGTGTCATGCAGACGCTGGACGTTTGGTGTGTTTTATCATGCATAAATGTTGAAGACGGAGCGGCGTGTGTTTCTGACAGGCTGCGGTGTGGCATTACAAACCCACTCAGCAGATGTCCTGCTCGCCTCCGATCATTCCCATCATCCCCTGAGGCTCGTGGGCAGGCGGAGTGGGAGCGAGTGAAGACATTTGAGATGCTGAGAAACACGCGGTTACCATTTCAAACTGCTGAACATGGAGACACTTGTACAGCCTGAATGTGAACAAGAACCAGTGTCGCTCTTTTCTGCTCTTATCTTCATATTTGGGTTCCATGAAGCTTGTCATGGATATAATAAATGAATATTTTTCAGTGTTATATGTATTGGCAATATACACTACAAAATACACTTATTTTGGAAGTTGAAGCATTTAGAAGAGTTCTGTGTTTGTTTGATGGTGATTTTGTGTAAGAGCAGAACGTTCCTCCAGCTGCTCACATTACAACACTTTTAATCATTCAAGTAATTTTCTTTTTAGAGTCGACAATTGATTAAACACAATATTAATTCAGATTAATTGGTTCCATAATGGAATAACTCCCATCCGTGTTCAATTATGCTGAACACAATGAAGGTCTGATGTGTGTGTGTTTTCTCTGCAGGACCGATGCAGGAGACCGTCATTGACTTCTGGAGGATGGTGTGGCAGGAAAACACGGCAACCATCGTCATGGTGACCAACCTGGTGGAAGTTGGCAGGGTGAGTGTGGAACGGTGATGATGTCGTGATGACCATGTGCTTCTGTGCTCTTGTGTGTTACGAACACCTGCATCTCAAATCAGTACAACTTCCCTTTACAGATTTTTTGAGGGTGGGGGGGGCCAGATTTTTTGGGGTGAAGTAAGTGTGTGTGTGTGTTCATATCGGCTGGTGTGAATGTGTTTCCTTCCTCCGTCCGTGTCTGAAGTTCAGATGAGTGTGTGAGATCGACTCCCTGAGGATCACTTGCTGAGTAAATGACGCATTCTGGGCTTCATCAATGTGAACTGGCCAGAAACTAATCAATGGAGCTCATTATCAGACAGCCGTGAAATGGCACAATCCCCCGTATCTACAGACAGACAGACAGAGAAATGCTGCAGTCCGATATCATGTGACTGTAATAATAGAACTGTGGTTTATATATGAATATGAGACATTTAATAGGCACTGCTGAAGAACTGCTTTCATTCTAGAGTTTTCTTATATCTATCTATCTATCTATCTATCTATCTATCTATCCAATTTAAAATTTTCAGATCATATTCCTCAAGGAACACTGGTGTTCCTCAAGGCTCTGTCCTTGGGCCCTCTTTTATTTATTATCTTGGTCATATTTTTAGGAAATTTGGTATTAATTTCCACTGCTATGCGGATGACGCTCTGATTGTCCTCCAAACCTAACTCTACTCTTCTTCTTCACTTTTGGACTATTTAGATGAGATCAGATCCTGTGCAATTTTCTCAAGTGAAATACTGAGAAAACGCCACCTGTCTGTCTGTCTATCTATCTGAACAAATACATATCCATCCAATAAATAATAAAACATTTATGTAATGCTGTCAATGCATTTACCCATTTCAACATTGAAAACAGAATCTAGTTTATAGAGAAAGACCTTCTAAATCAGCTTATTAATTTATAGTCATTAACAGTCCAATTAATTTAATTATTGTTAAAGTTCAACATGTTTAAAAGTAGAACTGGATGCATTAAGACTGAACAAACTTCATTATGACCTTTCACAGCTCTCTCATTCACAGTAGAGTTTTGCTCTTAAAATATCAAATGCTCAAACATTGGAAGAGCATCTAAAATCACATATTATAAACCAGAATAAAATCAATACATTTGCTAATCATAATAATTAATTCTTGCGTAAAGCGTTCTAGTTCATTATAATGGTTGACTGATCAGAACAGATGAATGGAGGATGTGAGCAGTCTCAGATCTCCTCTGGTCCAGCGCTGCAGATGTGCAGATGTGTGGTGCCGCGGGCCGTCTGTTACATGATGCTGATCTAATGTGGGCGCGAGTGGCGGGCTTCCCCACGGAGACCCATAAACCCACCGCTGCGTTCCACTGACGCCCATCTGCGTCCACACTGAACTCAGGCATTCTGGGAGATTTGTGGCAGATTAGATAAATGCTACAGGGCAGAGAGAGAGAGAGAGCAGGTTTGTTTTGCTGGAGACAAAACACAGTGAACTTTATAGTTTTGAACTTCTGAACGTTGATGAAATATCTGGCCTTATTCGACAATCCAAGTCTTCCACCTGTCCCGTGGTCAAAGCCAGTTTACCTTCATTATCTTGTCTAATAACAGATATTATACATTTCTCTCTCACCTCAGGTGTTGTTCCTTCATCTCAAGACTGCTGTAATAACTCCAAGGCTTAAGAAATCTGGTGTTGACCCCAACTTTTGCCCAATTTCTAATATACCATTTTTTTCAAAAATATTGGAAAAGATTGTTGCAGCTCAGGTCCATGCTCACCTTCTAAAAAACAATCTATTTGAACAATTTCAGTCCATTACATAGTACAGAGACTGCCATGGTAAAAGTTACCAATGATCTGTTGATAGCAGCTGATTCTGGACTCTTATCTATACTTATCTTGCCTGATCTAAATGCGGCCTACGATACCATTTCTCATCAAATTCTTTTAGATAGATTAATCTCTATTGGTACTAGTGTCCCTCTCACTTGGTTTAGATCCTATTTCTCTGGTCGCACTTAATTTGTCCAACTTATAAATTTCAGATCATATTCCTCATCTGTTACCACTGGTGTTCCTCAAGGCTCTGTCTTGGGCCCTCTTTTATTTATCATCTTGGTCATATTTTTAGGAAATTTGGTATTAATTTCCACTGCTATGTGGATGACACTCAGCTCTGTTTGTCCTCCAAACCTAATTCTACTCTTCTTCTTCACTCTTAGACTGTTTAGATGAGATCAAATCCTGGTTCTCATGCAATTTTCTCAAGCTAAACACTAATAAAACTGTCGTTCTTCTTGTTGGCACTAAATCCAATTTGGCGAAATTCTACAGCTTTTCACTTACTATTGATAAATCCATCATTTCCACTAACTTCTCAGTTTACCATTTCTCATCAAATTCTTTTAGATAGATTAATCTCTATTGGTACTAGTGTCCCTCTCACTTGGTTTAGATCTTAAATCTCCGGTCGCACTCAATTTGTCCAACTTAAAAATTTCAGATCATATTCCTAATTTGTTACCACCGGTGTTCCTCAAGGCTCTGTCTTGGGCCCTCTTTTATTTATCATCTTGGTCATATTTTTTAGGAAATTTGGTATTAATGTGGATGACACTCAGCTCTGTTTTGTCCTCCAAACCTAATTCTACTCTTCTTCTTCACTCTTGGACTGTTTAGATGGGATCAAATCCTGGTTCTCACGCAGTTTTCTCAAGCTAAATACTGATAAAACTCCGCCTGCCTGTTTGTTTGTCTAGATATCATTTTATCTGTCTGTCTATCTGTCTGTCTGTGTATTCAGCATCATTACTCCAGTCTTCAGTGTCACTTTTGTAACATTATAAATGTCTTTACTGTCGCTTTGGTCAATTTAATGCGCCTTGATCAATAAAAGTATTAATTTGTTTAAAAAAAATCGTACTGACCCCAAACTTTTGAATGGTAGTCTATCTGTCTAGCTTTCAAACTCTAATGTATTAATGCTTAATGCTGCATAACCTTGAGATTATAAGTTTATAAAAGTCAGCTTTCAAAGTTTGTACTGATACAGATATTTTTTTTTTCCTATATTTTAATGTGATCATTCGTTTTAGAGCATGCAAGTAACACCATTAAGACCAACACATGCAGACAAACAGAATCCGTCCTATAATTGCTGAAATAATATGATGGTTTTTCCGTCATATAAACCCAGAGGAGCTGCAGATGGAGTCATTGTGGAGGAGCGTCTCAGCGGGAGACTCTCGTTTCTCCAATCACATTCCCACTCTAATGATGGTGGAGAAAATTGAATTTCCGCACTCAATGTATCTCTCAGAAGTGTCACAATTCCCAGTGTTTTCCGCGCGCTCTCTCTCTCTCTCCGGCGGCGCGCCGGTGTTGTGCTAGTTGTCATATACTGCAAAGTGAATTTTGTAATCATGTTGTCATATATGTTGTGCTTATGTTTATTCGTGTATTGGATTGGAACGCAACAATTTTCGGTGTGAGAGTTATTAGTGCTGGTGCTGTAATACTGAAATACTCTGCTGACTGGATTATATTGCCACATAATGAGGTTTTGTTTCAAGCGCTGCATGAGAACTCTAATGGAGTTAACGCTGAAGATCATTCCAGGCATGTTCTGATCCGGTCCGGTCGCTCTGTGAGGTGCGAGGTCGGGTATCGATGTCACATCTGGAAGTGCAGAACTCATTTAGCTGTGTGTAATGTGTGAATGAGAACATTAATGTGTGAATTACATCCCTGAGAGATTCGACAGTTGTCAGGAGACGAGGAAACCCATCAGACACTCCTGCTTTATGCAGTAAAAGACTTTATAGGTTGAATCCTTCATTCTGATTGGTTGACAGACATTAATGAAGTGCGTGCAGGTTTATTGACTAGGGATGTCAAGTCAGCTTTATTTCTATAGTGCTTTTTATACAATACAGATTGATTCAAAGCAGCTTTACAGTGATAAACAGAAAATAATGATTCAGTGATTCAAAGCTCTACTGTAAAGCAGCTCTAAAAGACCGTAAACAGTCATTATTCAGTTGAAATCAGTTCAGAGTTGATTAATTTCGGTTCAATAACTGTGTAAAGTACATTAATTATAAAAATTAAGTTCAATTCAACTATAAAGCAGCTCTGCAGAAAACAGGTATGTCATCGTCCAGCTGAGTTGGTTTGGAGTTTAATGATTTAATGAGAAGTATTAAATAATTATTAGTAAGAATTAATGAGAAGCATTAAGTAACTATTCAAAACTATTATTTATTTTATTTTATTATTTTATTTAATGGAATAATTCACTGTAACTAGTATCAAATGTCCTACTACTGTAGCAATTTTAGTCACATATTTTAATTTTAATTATTTGTATTTATTTTATTATTTTAATTTTATTTAATTTTATTTATTTTTTATTTTATTTTATTTTATTTTATTTTAGGAAGCACCAAATAATTCACTGTAATTAGTATCAAATGTTCTACTACTGTAGCAATTTTAGTCACATATTTTAATTTTATTTATTTTAATTTATTTATTATTTTATTATTTTATATTATATTATTAATTTATTTTATTATGTTATTTATTTTATTTTTTATTTATTGTATTTTTTATCTATTTTATTTTATTTTAATCTATTTTATTTTATTTTATTTTATTTTAGTAAGCACCAAATAATTAATTGTAACTAGTTTCAAGTAACTATCTACTGTAGCATTTTTAGTCACATATTTTAATTTTAATTATTTGAATTTAATTATTCTACTTTTTATTATTTTATTTTATTTTATTTTATTATTTTATTTTTTATTATTTTAGGAAGCACCAAATAATTCACTTTAACTAGTATCTACTGTAGCATTATTAGTCACATATTTTAATTTGAATTATTTAAATTTAATTATTGTACTTATTTTATTTTATTTTATTTTAAGACTTTTAAGAAAGCAAAAAATAATTCACTGTATCTAGTATCAAGTAATATCTACTGTAGCATTTTTAGTCACATATATATATAAAAAAAAAAAAACTTTTAAAAAAATAATGAGCTCACATTAATTAAAGGTGTAAAAATTTCTAATTTCTCACTTGACATTTTAGAGTTATTAGATGAAACTGTTTGTTGCAAATGCTGTAAGTGTTTCTCAGAAACATACAAACCTATTAATATCCGTTTACCTGTGGTTACCCTGGTTTTACTGCAGATACCTGTGTTGCTATGGTTACAGAAGTGCTGGGACGAGTGACTTCGGGTCAGACACGATTTACGTGATGCGCTTCTGCGTTCAGCTGCTTATAGTTTCAGAAATCGAATCAATCAGAGCTAATGCTGTTCAAATTAGTGCCGTACGGAGGACGATCCCATCATTCCTTCATCCACAGCATATTGATCTGGAGCCAGAGTTCTGGATCAATACATCTGTTAATCACGACGCCGCGGACGCTACACCTCTGGTTAAGGTTTAATTTAATGTGATCAGGTGACATTTGAAACCGAGCGCGATCGCACTGCACCGTTTCAGACGAAAGGTCAGACATGACAGGCTTCGCTCAAGTGTTTCTGAGGATTCGAGCGTAAACCGACTCCACATGATCACTTGTGCATCATTCACATGTTCTTCAGAGAGTGTAGAAATCTAATATCTTTTCATTTCACTGCACTTTCTCTTCTTGTCCTTTTTTCTCTTTTTATCAACTTTTCCTCAATCTATCTATAGCTTCGATTTTTTTCATCTTTATTTTTTTTATTTATTATGCACTATTTTATGGCTAATATCAAGAATAATGATTTAGGTGTGAGAACACACATTAATTAATTAAAAGTGTAAAAATGTGTAACTAGCTTTTATTTTATTTTAGTTTAGTTTAGTTTAGTTTAGTAAAAGTCTTTTAAGAAAGTACCAAATAATTTATTGTAACTAATATCATATGGCCGACTACTGTAGCATGTTTGGTCACATATTTAAATTATTTTCATTTAATTATTCTACTGACAAAACCTGTTTGTAAAAACAAAACAAAAAACTTGTTTATAAATATTACTTTTTAAAATAATGAGTAAGGTGTGTGAACTCACATTAATTAAAGGTATAAAAATACCTAACTGGCCTTTATTTAATTTTATTTTATTTTAATTATATTTTATTTTATTTTATTTTATTTTTTATTTTATTTATTTTGATTTTTATTTAATTTTATTTTTTTGTTTTATTTTATTTTAATAATTTTATTTTTAATTTAATTTTATTTCATTTTAATTTTAATGATTATTTTTAAATTTTTACTTTATTTTATTTTATTATTTTATTATTTAATTTATTTTATTTTATTTATTATTAAGGAAGTTCCAAATAATTTATTGTAACTAGTAGCATATTTGGTCACATATTTTAATTTTACTTATTTTAATTTAATTATTCTACTGACAAAACTTGTTTGTAAAAACACTTTAAATGTTTAAATAACTAAAAACGGGGTTACAGTGGCTTCATCAGGTTGCGAGCCGGACTCAAACCTGTGCACCTGTTCACACCTGAGCTCTGGTTACAGTCTGTTTTTGTGTCTGTTTACAGGTGAAATGCTGTAAATACTGGCCGGACGACACCGAGATCTACCGAGACATCAAGGTGACGCTGATCGAAACGCAGCTTCTGTCCGAATACGTGATCAGAACGTTTGCGGTGGAGAAGGTGAGTAACGCTCTTCACACTCCTGCTGACTGAGGCTGTTTAATAGAGCAAACTCAAACTCTTAAAGTCGTCATGAAAGGGAAGTTGCGCTCGTCTTTTCTCCCCTATTGTGCCGTATATCTGAGTGAAACGCTTCGCAAACAAGAACAAATGTAGGGCGGGGCTTGATTTTAAGTGGATGGTTGTGGTTTGCTATTGGTGGATCTCATGTGAGTGACAGGTTGCCCCGCCCTCGTCATCAGAGAAGAGAAGAGATGAAGAAATGTTATTCTGATTCAAGATTACGAGACGCATGAATTTAACACAATAATGATGCCGGCGTCTCTGTCTCGTCTGCAGCGAGGAGCTCATGAGATTCGTGAGATCAGCCAGTTCCATTTCACCGGCTGGCCGGATCACGGCGTCCCGTATCACTCGACGGGTCTGCTGGGCTTCGTACGCAGGGTCAAGGCCAAATCACCCACTAACGCCGGACCTATCGTGGTCCACTGCAGGTATGACATCATCACCATCTGCAGTCACATGACACACTCAGAGATTCTGTTCCGAATGTCCTCGGAATGATTTCTATAGCGCTTTATACAATTATATATTATATTATATTATGTTATGTTATGTTATCTCTGTTGACCTCAATCTGTGTCGCCTCACAGCGCGGGGGCGGGGCGAACAGGCTGCTTCATCGTGATTGACATCATGCTGGACATGGCGGAGCGGGAGGGCGTGGTCGACATCTACAACTGCGTGAGGGAGCTGCGATCGCGCAGGGTCAACATGGTCCAGACCGAGGTATTTGACCTTTGACTTCTGACCTTTGCCTCATTGAGCCTGTCGGATGTTAATACCAGTTCAGTATGTTGCATTTGATTTATATTTACAAAATATTAATCCTTATTAATGATTTTAATATTCATATTTAAGGTTTAGTACTTGATAAGCAAAATGACTTAATTTTGACACATTTTTCAGTAAACAAGACTTTTATGTTGCTTCTCCAGTAGATATTTGTGCTGGAAAATGAGACAAAAGACTAGTAGTTCAGTTTTATTCTATTCACCTGTAGTGTCTTGCCTAAAAAACAGAGATATAAATAGAAATGAATGCACAAAGAGGCTTTTAGAACAGAAAAATCCTCATGCGAGAGCGTTAAAGCGCTGTGAATGCACTCGAGTCCTCCTGATTCCAGCATGTCAAACACGCCGCTGCTATTTTAACCTGTTAGCATCTCATAAACACTCTCAACATCACGCGCCTCCCGTGTAAGAGCGGTAAATGCGTTTGAGTAAGGAAAGCAGATTATGGTGCTCCTGACGGGTTTATGTGTCGCTGCAGATGAAGATCTCTCCGGTGTCCTGAACGCACGCCATCTGGATTCACTCGCTGCACCGTTTCACTGTAATTCCGGCATCATTACGTTTAACGGCCGCATGTTTCATAGATGACGTCTGGATTGGTATTTGAGAAGCGCTGCACTAATGTTTGCCTGATTCACCCTCCTTAAGTTCAGTGACCTTCAGAGGCGTGTGTGTGTTTCCCTCGCAGGTGTTTTGGCACGCTTTGTCACCCTACGGGCACTTGTTACCTTTTTACACGCGCGTTTGAACTGTCACTGATAATTTGCGACGACACAGACGAGCGAGCGTTCGCTCATTAGAGCACCACGTCGTTTTCAGGCGCGGCTGGATTCTGACGCACCGCCGCAAAGGTCAAAGTTCGCAGCAGATGCCTAATCAGAGACGCGCTGACCCCGTCCTCACAATCTAGTCAACGGTGACAGGCCAAGATGGTTTGGAAATGTCACTTCAGCAGTGATTTCCATCAAACGGCTCGAGTCGCTGGGGCGAAAGCTTCTGATTTCAATATTGAGATGCTTTGATGATTCGCCGCTAATAAAGTTTGATGTTCTTTCTGCCTCACGCCGTCCAAATCCCTCGTGAAACAAATGAGTGCAATCACAGTGGCATCTGCATTTTCAACGCTGACAAATTCCATGAATACAAAACAGATGAAGGATGTTGGGAGACGTGAAACCAGCACAGCGATGGAGGAAACCAACAGATTCATTACACAGCGATATTTCGTATGACATACACTGAGTTTGGGGTCAGTAAGATGTTTAAATGTTGTTGTAGGAAGTCTCTTCTGCTGAACAAGGCTGATCAAAAATACAGAAAAATAGTGAAATATTTTTAAAATGTAAATCAGCTGTTTTCTATGTGAATATATAGTAAAGTGTAATTTATTCCTGTGATCAAAGCTGAATTTTCAGCATCATTACTCCAGTCTTCAGTGTCACATGATCCTTCAGAAATCATTCTAATATGATGATTTGCTGCTCAAGAAACTATTTTTCAGGATGAATTCAGTGTTCTAAAGAACAGCATTTGTTCAAAATAGAGTCTTTTGTAACATTATAAATGTCTTTACTGTCACTTTTTGATTGATTTAGTACATCCTTGTTGATTAAAAGCCCCCAAACTAGACTCTCTACAGATCTGATAAGGTTTCTCTTGTGTTTTTAGCCGTACTGGATCTCATTTCTTGTCGTTGTCAGGAGCAGTATGTCTTTATCCATGATGCCATTTTGGAGGCGTGTCTCTGCGGCGACACCACCATCCCAGCCAATCAGCTTCGCTCTGTTTACTACGACATGAACCGATTGGACCCTCAGACCAACTCCAGTCCAATCAAAGAGGAGTTCAGGGTGAGAGAAGAATCTTACTCAAAACTTCGTCATATTTTTGCAAAAAAAAAAAAAAAAAAAATTTCACATCTCTGACGTTATTTGTAATCGGTTTCAGAGCTGAAGATATGAAAGTGTTTGTGTATTACTGTGATTCAGCTGCTTTGATTTGATTTTACAAAGTACTCTGGTGAAAAAAGGGTAAAATATGAGTGTTTGTCTCAATGTGTGATGTGAATATATCACGTATCGCAATATGCTGAAACCGTATCAGTATCGGGACGTTTTTTAAATAAATTATCATTTGATTAGGCCAATATTGGAAGCAGATAATATCAGGTTTATTTTTCTGTTCAAACAACAAACTCTGTTTCTACTGTGGGTTTCCTTTCAAACTGACTGGACTTATGGTTTTCCCATCCATCCATCCATCAAAACTGCTAAACTAAAACCTAAAACTATAAACTTAAAATTTAAATCCTTCAAACTTAAAGGGGACGTGTTTAAGTGCTATAATCGGGTCCCCGGTGCATCTACCAACCCAGAAAACCTGAAAAAGGACAACCCAGTAACTTTGTTTTGGCAAACCTTTCTCTGCTAGCATTTGAAAAAATGACCCGCTTTGATTTCGCTCCCCTTGTGACATTTTGGCTGCGTGAGATTCTCCAGCTTTGTTGTTGTTGAGCGACCGAATCACGAGCCGTTAAAGCTCCGCCCTCTTCTGGAAAGGGGGCGGGAGCAGCAGCTCATTTGCATTTAAAGGGACACACACAAAAACGGCGTGTTTTTTCTCACACCCAAATAGGGGCAAATTTGCCAAGCTATAATAAATGATCTGTGGGGTATTTTGAGCTGAAACTTCACAGACACATTCTGGGGACACCAGAGACTTATATTACATCTTGTGAAAGGGAGCATTATAGGTCCCGTTTAAAGCTGTTAAAACTACTTCAAACTTTCAGGCTAGGCTTTCTCAAGCCAACATCAAATCAACCGCAATATTATTGTTGATAATTGTTGAGAGGGGTGTGTGTGTGTGTTGGCAGACTCTGAACATGGTGACGCCGACGCTGCGCGTGGAGGACTGCAGCATCGCTCTGCTGCCGCGAAACCATGAGAAGAACCGCTGCATGGACGTCCTTCCTCCCGACCGCTGCCTGCCCTTCCTCATCACCATCGACGGCGAGAGCAGCAACTACATCAACGCCGCGCTCATGGATGTACGGCAATGTATCTTGATTTAAGAATGTTTAGATATTTGTACTGAAAATGACAAAAATACTGAGAAAGAATAATTTTTTACAGTGTAAATATTCTTTATATAATTAATAGAAAAAATATAATAAATTTGAATTAAAGACATGCCGAGATGATGTTAGACACTGCTGCGCCCTTCATAGTGTTCTGATCTCTGTTGTGTTTCTCTTTCTGTCTGTCCATCAATCAGAGCTACAAGCAGCCGTCCGCGTTCATCGTTACCCAGCATCCTTTGCCGAACACGGTGAAGGATTTCTGGAGGCTGGTTCTGGACTATCACTGCACGTCTATCGTCATGCTGAACGACGTGGATCCCGCTCAGGTGAGTCTGACGATTTGGATGATAAAATTGCAGCTTGTATTCCAGTATGTGTGTCAAAAGCGTCTGATTGGTCGTTGAGTTTTTAAGGCGGGTCTTAGCAGGTTTAAGGCGGGCTCTGTTGAGGAGTGAGGGATCGTGGGCCGTGAAGAAGTATTCTGACAGACAGATGAATAATGAACGGTGACGAGTGACCCGCTGCGGCCGTTCACAGAGGAAGTTTGTGTTTGAGACAGTGATTGAGATTCATGCGCGGGTCTGTAGGGACGGAAGCCTCAGGCTCTGTCAGAACAGCCCCGGATCAAAGCGCACAGAGAGTCTGAAGCCCATAAAGCCCTCAGCAAACACACCGTACCGCTCGTATATGGATCAGCTACAGCTCAGTCTCATGATCTTCCTGTATTTGCTCTTAATTGACTTCAAGAGCGATCAGAACATTTCACACAAACAATCCAGGAGATTCAACATGTGTGAGAAGTGAAGTACAGCGTCAAATAATCAAGGCATGTTTTCACACTGTTTATCGCAAAATGGGCAATTATATTCAATAGTTCTCGTTTATATGCACCAATACATTAGTATTTACCTAGAGATATTTATAATAAACATGATACATGAAATAACACATGAACAATTATATAGTGAATCACTGAAACAGACAGTTTGAACTGATTCTTTGAAATGAATCAAACTTACCAACTCTTTTTCTGCTGAAGTTTAAATGAGAGACTCTATTGAATCATCTCTCATTTTCATTATATATGCACCTGTATAATGATATATAGTCATAAACAGCAATGTTTACATACTGATATATTTACTAAAACACATATTTGAATTCAGAGTTTTGAATTGATTCATTGAAACAGTTTGAATCGATTCATTGAAATGGACAGTTGAAACTGGTTCTCTAAAATGAATCAAACATATCAACTGTTTTTCTACTGAAGTTTAAATGAGAGACTCTATTGAATCATCTCTCATTTTCATTTATTTGCACCTGTATAGCAATATATAGTCATAAACAGCAATGTTTGCATACTGATATATTTAATAAAACATTTTAATACATGTGAAAAATACATATTTGAATTGGAGTTTTGAACTGTTTTATTGAAACGGAGTTTGAACTGATTCTCTGAAATGGATCAAACATATCAACTCTTTTTCTACTGAAGTTTAAATGAGAGACTCTATTGAATCATCTCTTATTTTCATGTGTATGCACCTGTATAACAAAACATAGTCATAAATAGCTTTACTTGCTGATATATTTACGGGGGAAAAAAACTCTCATTTGAAACAGAGTTTTGAATTGTTTAATTGAAACGGACAGTTTGAACTGATTCTCTGAAATGAATCAAACTTCTCAACTCTTTCTGCTGAAGAATTTGAATCGATTAATTGAAATGGACAGTTTGAACTGATTCTCTGAAATGAATCAAACTTCTCAACTCTTTCTGCTGAGGAATTTGAATCGACTCATTGAAACGGACGGTTTAAATTGATACTGTGAAATGAATCAAACTTACCAACTTTTTTTTTTTTCTACTGAAGTTTAAATGAGACTCTATTGAATCATCTCTCATTTTCATTTATATACACCTGTATAACAATATATAGTCATAAACAGCAATATTCACCTACTGATATATTTACTAAAAAAAAACAGAGTTTTGAACTGATTCATTGAAACGGACAGTTTGAACTGATTCTCTAAAATGAATCCAACTCACCAAATCTTTTTCAGCTGAAGTTTAAATGAGAGACTCTATTGAATCATCTTTGACTGAACTCTTTTCCAGATGAGGAAGAATCATGAAACTAATCTAATTAAAGCAGCGTTCATAGTGTTTATATCGGTATGATGAAGCAGTGTGTAATCGTTTATGTGAGGTGTAAATCTGTGAGAGTGTTTTGATTCTTTTGTGTGAGAAGTGGATGTTTTCGCTGAGTAGACACATCTACAGCTCACACACACACACACACACACACACACACACACACACACACACTTCAGACGCCGAGCGAGACGATGTGTCCCTCTCCACAGATGCACACAGGCTCCTTTTCATCACGTATTCCTTCACAAAAACACTACACAATGGCAGCAAGAGAGTGAGGATGATGGGAGATTTGAATGGATAATGAACACACACACACACACACACACACACACACACACACACACACACACTCACACACTCACTCATAGTGTCTGTCAATTCATATTTCATGCCGTTTATAGTGCTGGGAAGATGTCTGCTGTGTTTTTGCTGCTTCAGATTGTCTGTTTGTTTCTTTTGTGCACTTTTTTGTGTGTGTGACAGGAATAAAAGAGCAGAGAAGTGCTTATACTGATCCAAGTGTGTGTGTGTATGTGTGTGTGTGTGTGTGTGTGTGTGTGTGTGTGTAGTTGTGTCCACAGTACTGGCCAGAGAACGGTGTCCATCGTCACGGTCCGCTGCAGGTGGAGTTTGTGTCCGCTGATCTGGAGGAGGACATCATCAGCAGGATCTTCCGCATATACAACGCTGCACGGGTGTGTGACCATCACTCACTCACTCACACACACACACACACACACACACTGACTTCCTGTGTGTCAATTAATCTGCTTAAAATGTCAGAATCCTCACCTGTGACATCAGATGAACTGATGCAGAATTAACCAGTGACCCAATCCACCTGACCTCTGTGACCCCTGACCCTGAATATCAACAAAGTTCCAGTTCTTCTCTATATCAGTGTTTCTGAACTCCTGAAACACCTCCATCTTGAGTTTTCTTCACAATATTCCTCATTTAAATAATTAATACGCAGAATAAAGGGGCGGGGCCTGGTTGAATTAGTTAGTAGTGTGTTGAAACTGGCGGTTACGGTAAGAGGCGGGACATTTCCCAAACACCAATCACAACACACCAATCAGCCGACCTTTTCAGAAGGAGGGGCTTCATAGAGACAGGAACTAAACAGAGCGTTACTGACAGACTGGGTAGAGAGGAGCTGAACAATGGAGAATATGAGGAAAATAATTAACCTGTTCTAGTAGAGCCTGAAAACATCACGACTGGTATAATAGATCCTCTTTAAACTGTGTGTGTGTGTGTGTGTGTGCGCATTTCAGCCGCAGGACGGGTACCGGATGGTGCAGCAGTTCCAGTTTCTGGGCTGGCCGATGTACCGCGACACGCCCGTGTCCAAACGCTCTTTCCTCAAGCTCATCCATCAGGTGGACAAATGGCAGGAGGAGTATGACGGAGGAGAGGGACGCACGGTCGTACACTGCCTGTGAGTAAAGGCCCTGATATACTCATGATTTTGGTCCAACACACACTCTCACCTGTCATGAAAACACACAGGTGTGTCAGACACAATCCCCCATAATCCTCTCTGATCGCAGCAGGAAAACAGATCGATGATCATTAGTGCTTTCATTCATTTGGGGCTTCTGAAGGAGTTTGATTGACTTCACAAGTGTTTTATCTGATGTGAAGAGAAACACCCCCATCTAGTGGCCAAACACACTAACTGCGCTTCAGGGGCTGCAAGAAACCATCTGTTCACATTTATAGAACTTAAAATTACAATAAAATACAAATATTTGCACAGCACTAACATTGTTAACATTTATATAAAATTTTTCCTTTATTAGATTGAATGGCTTCACCAAACAGTCTGATTTGACATTAAAAAAAGACATTAAAAATATTTATTTACAAACAAAGATACTTTTTTAAAGAAGTCTCTTCTGCACAAAATACAGTAAAAATTGTGAAATATTATTAACATTTAAAACAGCTGTTTTCTATGTGAATATATAGTAAAGTGTAATTTATTCCTGTGATCAAATCTGAATTTTCAGCATCATTACTCCAGTCTTCAGTGTCACATGATCCTTCAGAAATCATTCTAATATGATGATTTGATGCTCAACAAACATTTATGATTATTATCAATGTTGAAAACAGCTTCCACAAAAATATTAACATTTATTTGAACATTGATAACAATAAGAAATGTTTCTTTATGAATTTATTAGGTTGAAAGCGCAGTATTGATCCCGATCAAACACTGAATCCTGTTCAATGTGACTTTGCCAATTTGACAAAGCAGTAATTAACAGTAATCTGCTGTTTGTCTGCTGTTATTTTTACCGTGTTGTCTTTTGTCCCGTTAGGAACGGCGGCGGTCGCAGCGGGACGTTTTGTGCCATCAGTATCGTCAGTGAAATGCTGCGACACCAGCGTTCTGTTGACGTGTTTCATGCCGTCAAAACACTGCGCAACAACAAGCCCAACATGGTGGATCTTCTGGTACAGACTTCACTCTCTTCTCATCGGCCTTCAGATTTTAACATCCAGAACAGACACTTTTGTTCAGAACTAGAGAATCAAAAGCTCTTTGTGGAATTTAAAGCTTCTCCAGTGAGATCAGGCTCAGGTTCAGGTCATAAATCAGCAACATAAATGAGACTCTGTGTTACTGTGATGATGATCCATATTTATTAAGGAAAGACACTACAGGTGAAAATAGGATAAACGTAACTAATAGATTTTACCATACTTTCCCCAATTGATTGATCACATTAAGAATTGCTAACATTTTTGTATTACAGGTTTTATGAAATGTTATGTTTTAATATGCAAATGAGGCATTATCTCATTAAATATGCACTATTTTGCACAAATTTACAGAACTTAATCTGAACATTCACCCTAAAAACTACTGGGTTAAAAACAACCCAAGTATGGTTGAAAATGGACAAACCCAGCGATTGTGTTGTTTTAACCCAGCGAATGGGATGTTTTAACCCAGCGAATGGGTTGTTTTAACCCCAGCAAATGGGTTGTTTTAACCCCAGCAAATGGGTTGTTTTAACCCCAGCGAATGGGATGTTTTAACCCAGCGAATGGGATGTTTTAACCCAGCGAATGGTTGGTTTTAACCCATGGTTGTTTTAACCCAACGAATGGGTTGTTTTAACCCCAGCGAATGGGATGTTTTAACCCAGAGAATGGGATATTTTAACCCAGCGAATGGGTAGTTTTAACCCCAGCGAATGGGTGGTTTTAACCCCAGCGAATGGGTGGTTTTAACCCCAGCGAATGGGTTGTTTTAACCCAGCGAATGGGTAGTTTTAACCCCAGCGAATGGGATGTTTTAACCCAACGAATGGGTAGTTTTAACCCAGCGAATGGGTAGTTTTAACCCCAGCGAATGGGTTGTTTTAACCCCAGCGAATGGGTGGTTTTAACCCAGCGAATGGGTTGTTTTAACCCAGCGAATGGGTAGTTTTAACCCCAGCGAATGGGTAGTTTTAACCCCAGCGAATCGGATGTTTTAACCCAGCGAATGGGATGTTTTAACCCAGCGAATGGGTAGTTTTAACCCCAGCGAATGGGTAGTTTTAACCCCAGCGAATGGGATGTTTTAACCCAGTGAATGGGTTGTTTTAACCCCAGAAAATGTGTAGTTTTAACCCCAGCGAATGGGATGTTTTAACCCAGCGAATGGGTAGTTTTAACCCCAGCGAATGGGTTGTTTTAACCCAGCGAATGGGTTGTTTTAAACCCAGCGAATGGTTGGTTTTAACCCCAGCGAATGGGATGTTTTAACCCAGCGAATGGGTTGTTTTAACCCAGCGAATGGGATGTTTTAACCCAGCGAATGGGTTGTTTTAACCCCAGCGAATGGGATGTTTTAACCCAGCGAATGGTTGGTTTTAACCCATGGTTGTTTTAACTCAGCGAATGGGTTGTTTTAACCCCAGCGAATGGGTTGTTCTAACCCAGAGAATGGGTAGTTTTAACCCCAGCGAATGGGTTGTTTTAACCTCAGCGAATGGGTTGTTTTAACCCCAGTGAATGGGTAGTTTTAACCCCAGCGAATGGGTTGTTTTAACCCCAGCGAATGGGTAGTTTTAACCCCAGCAAATGGGTAGTTTTAACCCCAGCGAATGGGTAGTTT
This sequence comes from Ctenopharyngodon idella, assembly GCF_019924925.1. NCBI lineage: Eukaryota > Metazoa > Chordata > Actinopteri > Cypriniformes > Xenocyprididae > Ctenopharyngodon > Ctenopharyngodon idella. Next base: position 42,376,649 of record NC_067221.1, on the reverse strand, counting down.
TAACCCCAGCGAATGGGATGTTTTAACCCCAGTGAATGGGTAGTTTTAACCCCAGCGAATGGGTTGTTTTAACCCCAGCGAATGGGTAGTTTTAACCCCAGCAAATGGGTAGTTTTAACCCCAGCGAATGGGTAGTTTTAACCCCAGCGAATGGGATGTTTTAACCCCAGCGAATGGGATGTGTTAACCCCAGCGAATGGGTTGTTTTAACCCCGAGAATGGGATATTTTAACCCAGCGAATGGGTTGTTTTAACCCCAGCGAATGGGTAGTTTTAACCCCAGCGAATGGGTAGTTTTAACCCCAGCGAATGGGTAGTTTTAACCCCAGCGAATGGGATGTGTTAACCCCAGCGAATGGGTTGTTTTAACCCCAGCAAATGGGTTGTTTTAACCCCAGCAAATGGGTTGTTTTAACCCCAGCAAATGGGTTGTTTTAACTCAGAGAATGGGATATTTTAACCCAGCGAATGGGTTGTTTTAACCCCAGCGAATGGGTTGTTTTAACCCCAGCGAATGGGTAGTTTTAACCCCAGCGAATGGGTAGTTTTAACCCCAGCGAATGGGATGTGTTAACCCCAGCGAATGGGTTGTTTTAACCCCAGCGAATGGTTGGTTTTAACCCATGGTTGTTTTAACCCAGCGAATGGGTTGTTTTAACCCAGAGAATGGGTTGTTTTAACCCCAGAGAATGGGTTGTTTTAACCCCAGCGAGTGGGATGTTTTAACCCAGTGAATGGGTTGTTTTAAACCCAGCGAATGGTTGGTTTTAACCCAGCGAATGGTTGGTTTTAACCCATGGTTGTTTTAACCCCAGCGAATGGGTTGTTTTAACCCCAGCGAATGGGTTGTTTTAACCCCAGCGATTGGGATGTTTTAACCCAGCGAATGGTTGGTTTTAACCCATGGTTGTTTTAACCCAGTGAATGGGTTGTTTTAACCCCAGCGAATGGGTTGTTTTAACCCAGCGAATGGGTTGTTTTAACCCAGCGAATGGGATGTTTTAACCCAGTGAATGGGTTGTTTTAAACCCAGCGAATGGTTGGTTTTAACCCAGCGAATGGGTTGTTTTAACCCCAGCGAATGGGTTGTTTTAACCCAGCGAATGGGATGTTTTAACCCAGTGAATGGGTTGTTTTAAACCCAGCGAATGGTTGGTTTTAACCCAGCGAATGGTTGGTTTTAACCCATGGTTGTTTTAACCCCAGCGAATGGGTTGTTTTAACCCCAGCGAATGGGTTGTTTTAACCCAGCGAATGGTTGGTTTTAACCCATGGTTGTTTTAACCCAGCGAATGGGTTGTTTTAACCCCAGCGAATGGGTTGTTTTAACCCCAGCGAATGGGTTGTTTTAACCCCAGCGAATGAGTAGTTTTAACCCCAGCGAATGGGTTGTTTTAACCCCAGCGAATGGGTAGTTTTAACCCCAGCGAATGGGTTGTTTTAACCCCAGCGAATGGGTTGTTTTAACCCCAGCGAATGGGTAGTTTTAACCCCAGCGAATGGGATGTGTTAACCCCAGCGAATGGGTTGTTTTAACCCCAGCAAATGGGTTGTTTTAACCCCAGCGAATGGGTTGTTTTAACTCAGAGAATGGGATATTTTAACCCAGCGAATGGGTTGTTTTAACCCCAGCGAATGGGTTGTTTTAACCCCAGCGAATGGGTAGTTTTAACCCCAGCGAATGGGTTGTTTTAACCCCAGCGAATGGTTGGTTTTAACCCATGGTTGTTTTAACCCAGCGAATGGGTTGTTTTAACCCAGAGAATGGGTTGTTTTAACCCCAGCGAATGGGTTGTTTTAACCCCAGCGAATGGGATGTTTTAACCCAGTGAATGGGTTGTTTTAAACCCAGCGAATGGTTGGTTTTAACCCAGCGAATGGTTGGTTTTAACCCATGGTTGTTTTAACCCCAGCGAATGGGTTGTTTTAACCCCAGCGAATGGGTTGTTTTAACCCCAGCGAATGGGATGTTTTAACCCAGCGAATGGTTGGTTTTAACCCATGGTTGTTTTAACCCAGTGAATGGGTTGTTTTAACCCCAGCGAATGGGTTGTTTTAACCCAGCGAATGGGTTGTTTTAACCCAGCGAATGGGATGTTTTAACCCAGAGAATGGGTTGTTTTAAACCCAGCGAATGGTTGGTTTTAACCCAGCGAATGGGTTGTTTTAACCCCAGCGAATGGGTTGTTTTAACCCAGCGAATGGGATGTTTTAACCCAGTGAATGGGTTGTTTTAAACCCAGCGAATGGTTGGTTTTAACCCAGCGAATGGTTGGTTTTAACCCATGGTTGTTTTAACCCCAGCGAATGGGTAGTTTTAACCCCAGCGAATGGGTTGTTTTAACCCCAGCGAATGGGATGTTTTAACCCAGCGAATGGTTGGTTTTAACCCATGGTTGTTTTAACCCAGTGAATGGGTTGTTTTAACCCCAGCGAATGGGTTGTTTTAACCCAGCGAATGGGTTGTTTTAACCCCAGCGAATGAGTAGTTTTAACCCCAGCGAATGGGTTGTTTTAACCCCAGCGAATGGGTAGTTTTAACCCCAGCGAATGGGTTGTTTTAACCCCAGTGAATGGGTTGTTTTAACTCAGAGAATGGGATATTTTAACCCAGCGAATGGGTAGTTTTAACCCCAGCGAATGGGTTGTTTTAACCCCAGCGAATGGGTAGTTTTAACCCCAGCGAATGGGTAGTTTTAACCCCAGCGAATGGGATGTGTTAACCCCAGCGAATGGGATGTGTTAACCCCAGCGAATGGGTTGTTTTAACCCCGAGAATGGGATATTTTAACCCAGCGAATGGGTTGTTTTAACCCCAGCGAATGGGTTGTTTTAACCCCAGCGAATGGGTAGTTTTAACCCCAGCGAATGGGTAGTTTTAACCCCAGCGAATGGGTAGTTTTAACCCCAGCGAATGGGATGTGTTAACCCCAGCAAATGGGTTGTTTTAACCCCAGCAAATGGGTTGTTTTAACTCAGAGAATGGGTTGTTTTAACCCAGAGAATGGGTTGTTTTAACCCCAGCGAATGGGTTGTTTTAACCCCAGCGAATGGGTAGTTTTAACCCCAGCGAATGGGTAGTTTTAACCCCAGCGAATGGGATGTGTTAACCCCAGCGAATGGGTTGTTTTAACCCAGAGAATGGGTTGTTTTAACCCCAGCGAATGGGTTGTTTTAACCCCAGCGAATGGGTTGTTTTAACCCCAGCGAATGGGTTGTTTTAACCCCAGCGAATGGGATGTTTTAACCCAGTGAATGGGTTGTTTTAAACCCAGCGAATGGTTGGTTTTAACCCAGCGAATGGTTGGTTTTAACCCAGCGAATGGTTGGTTTTAACCCAGCGAATGGTTGGTTTTAACCCATGGTTGTTTTAACCCCAGCGAATGGGTTGTTTTAACCCCAGCGAATGGGTTGTTTTAACCCCAGCGAATGGGATGTTTTAACCCAGCGAATGGTTGGTTTTAACCCAGCGAATGGGTTGTTTTAACCCAGCGAATGGGATGTTTTAACCCAGTGAATGGGTTGTTTTAAACCCAGCGAATGGTTGGTTTTAACCCAGCGAATGGGTTGTTTTAACCCCAGCGAATGGGTTGTTTTAACCCAGCGAATGGGATGTTTTAACCCAGTGAATGGGTTGTTTTAAACCCAGCGAATGGTTGGTTTTAACCCAGCGAATGGTTGGTTTTAACCCATGGTTGTTTTAACCCCAGCGAATGGGTTGTTTTAACCTCAGCGAATGGGTTGTTTTAACCCCAGCGAATGGGATGTTTTAACCCAGCGAATGGTTGGTTTTAACCCATGGTTGTTTTAACCCAGTGAATGGGTTGTTTTAACCCCAGCGAATGGGTTGTTTTAACCCAGCGAATGGGTTGTTTTAACCCCAGCGAATGAGTAGTTTTAACCCCAGCGAATGGGTTGTTTTAACCCCAGCGAATGGGTTGTTTTAACCCCAGTGAATGGGTTGTTTTAACCCCAGCGAATGGGATGTTTTAACCCCAGCGAATGGGTGGTTTTAACCCAGCAAATGGGTAGTTTTAACCCCAGCGAATGGGTTGTTTTAACCCCAGCGAATGGGTTGTTTTAAGCCAGTGATTGGGTTAAATGTTTGCTGGGTAGTTTTATTTAACTCAACTATTTAAAAATTACTGTATTACTTTCTTAAAATGAACCCAAAATATGTTGAAAATTAACATTAATATTTTATTAACATTTCATTAAATAAGTTTAATGAATAATAATTAAACATTTATTAAATTGCTTTTTAATAAACGTTCACCTTTTGATTATTATTGTTGCCTCTAGTAATTATGTGTCTGATTTTTAATTTCCAACATATTTTGGGTTCATTTTAAGCAAGAAATACAGTAATTTTTAAACAATAGTTGAGTTAAATAAAACTACCCAGCAGGTCAAACATTTAACCAACCACTGGATTTGTCCATATTTAACCCAACTTGGGTTGTTTTTAACCCAGCATTTTTTTAGAGTGTATGTTTGAATATGCAAATGAGGCATTATCTAATTAAATATGCACTAATTTGCATACATTTACAGAACTTAATCTGAACATTGGATAAAGCCAGATTCAAAATTCCAGTTTGATTTTGTTGTCATATTAGAGTTGTGCATATCAGCGCATGAAGACAGTCTCATCACAGTGACACTTTACTTCACGTGTCTTACGGCTGTCGTTTCGTGTCTTTCTCTAGGATCAGTACAAGTTCTGCTATGAAGTGGCGTTGGAGTATCTAAACACAGGCTAACGGCTCCGAACTCCAGCAGAGACTGTGTGTGTGTGTGTGTGTGTGTGTGTGTGTGTGTGTGTGTGTGTGTGTGTGTACAGTCCGCTTGTATATCTTTAAAATGAAAACTTCATCAAGACTGTGAAGAGCAGATTCAACTCCTGCCTCCGTTTCCCGCTGAATCCAGTCTGACGTCTCCTGCTCTCAAGCGCTTCGCTCCAGACTTATTTCTGTCTTGTTTTCCAGCACAAATATCTAAACATTCTTAAATCAAGATACATTTACTGGAGAAGAGAAATGACTGAAGATATTAAAGTCGTCCTGAAAGGGAAGTTGCGCTCGTCTTTTCTTCTCTATTGTGCGGTATATACGAGTGAAACGCTTCACAAACAAGAACAAATGTAGGGCGGGGCTTGATTTTGATTAGATGGTTGTGGTTTGCTACTGGTGGATCTCATGTGAGTGACAGGTTGCCCCGCCCTCATCATCAGAGAAGAGGAGAGATGTCAAAACAGGATTTAATATCTTCAGTCATTTTGCTCCTCCAGTAAATGTATCTTGATTTAAGAATGTTTAGATATTTGTGCTGGAAAACAAGACAGAAACACTGAGGAAGAAGTGTTTTATGTTCTTATTGGCCAGTGCTGATCCACCAGAATGAAGTGTCGTTTGTTTGCACACACTGTCTGCGATTCACTAAAGGACTCACAAAATTACCACTGAACGCAAAGTTTCAATTCTGAGGATCCTCATGAATATGTCACAGTCTGTAATGAGCCTAATTTACATATTAATGAGGCATGTTTGTGCTGAACAGAATGACGGTGATTCACTGAAATCCTCCTGCTGGTTAAACTGGAAGAAATAACGCAGAAATAACACACGCGCAAGTGTTTGAGTGATATTTTGTTGTGTAAATTGTATAACATATGAAAACATCATAACATATGAAGAAATGACGTCATGGATCCAAAGCTTCCCATCGCTCATTCTTTACGCATCTTTTCTTTTCGTCTTATTGTTTGCACATGTATTTTTAATATTGTTTGTTTATACTGTAAATATTTGAGGTGTGCTGTGATATTTATTCAGGACAATCATCTTGTATTGAGTTCATATTGTACATGATCAAATATATTGTATGGATCAACAAATGTCTGCCTGTTCATAACTCGCTACAGTCTTTTATTTCTACTATTTTATCCATTTTTCATAATAAAAATACAGCTTTTCATTGCTAGTTCATGTCAGTTCAGGTCCATTAAATAATATGAAAAAACTTCTGGTTTTAATCATGTATTAGTAAGTGTAGACATTAACATCAAGTAAGATTAATAAATGCTTTAGAATTATTTTAGTTAACTAATGAAAATAGAACCTTATTGTAAATAACACAATGCTTCATTCAGACAATTAAAAAAAAAAAAAATGTAAGTTCAAGTTTTGCAAGTTACAGCTACGGAAGCCCATAATGACTTAAAAAGTCATATTTATTAGATTAAAAAACTGAAATTATCTTAAATTATTAGATTAAAAAGTTGAAATTGATGCAGATCACTTATTAGATTAAAAAATTGGGTAACACTTTATTTTAAGTTGACGTAGTTACACGTTACTATGTACTTACTGTAGTAATAATGGTAAGTTATGCATAATTACAAGTAACTAACCCTAAACCAAACCCTAACTCTATAGTAAGTACATGTTGTTGATTAATATTACTCAGTACTTATTTGAGTAATTACAATGTAACTACGTCACCTTAAAATATAATCTAACCAAAAATTTAAGTCATTTAATAGATTAAAAAGTTGAAGTTGACGCAAGTCACTTATTAGATTAAAAAATTAAAATGGTCTTAAAGTCATAATTATTAGATTAAAAAGTTTAAATTGATGCATCAATTATTAGATAAAAAAAGTTGAAATGAATGCATCTATTAGATAAAAAAATTTAAACTGATGCGTCATTTATTAGATAAAAAAATTGAAATTGATGCGTCATTTATTAAATAAAAAAATTTAATTGATGCGTCACTTATTAGATAAAAAAAAATTTAAACTGATGCGTCATTTATTAGATAAAAAAATTGAAATTGATGCGTCACTTATTAGATAAAAAAAAAATTGAAATTGATGCGTCATTTATTAAATAAAAAACATTGAAATTGATGCACCACTTATTAGATTAAAAAAATTGAAATTGATGCATCATTTATTAGATAAAAAAATTGAAATTGATGCGTCATTAAATAAAAAAATTGAAACTGATGCATCACTTATTAGATTAAAAAAAATTGAAATTGATGCACCACTTATTAGATAAAAAAAAAATGAAATTGATGCGTCATTTATTACATTAAAAAGCTGAAATTGTCTTAAAAAGTAACTGATTAGATTAAAAAATTTAATTGTCTTAGTTGAAATTGACTGTCAAAATTATGACTTCATAATTATGTCATAACTGATTTACAAAAGCATGTTTTTTTTCTTATGTGGCAGAAATGGGCTTCCATAGACAGCATGAAACTGGAACTAAAGAAGGGTTAAAATCATGTAGTTAAAGGGTTGATGAGGTCCTGTCATCATTTACTCACCATCATGTTGGTTCTTCTGCTGTTACGGGAACACAGGGAAGAGGAGAGGATATGATTACAAGCAGTTTTATTCAACAAACACTCAAACAAAGATAATCCAAACAGTGAAAACAGATGACAAGAATCCAAACAGGGAGACACATAAATCCACAGATGAAACAGGAGACACATCAGCTTTACAAAGTGGTGTAAAGACAACGACTGATAATGAAGACTGAAACACAGGCTAATGAGGAACAGGTGTGAGTAATGAGTTGTCATGGAAACAAAGGCTAACAGGACCTAAACTACAGAAAATGAAAACCAGAAACAGCAAGACAAAACAATATTAAAATAATCAGGAGAAATCGTTGTTTTGTTTAGAAAAATAATCTTGTTTTCCCTTTGAATAGTTTATTTTTCTGACTCCACTGACAGATTTTTCAGGCATTAACTCAAGTCTTAATATCTTCAGTCATTTCTCTTCTCCAGTAAATGTATCTTGATTTAAGAATGTTTAGATATTTGTGCTGGAAAACAAGACAGAAACACTGAGGAAGAACAGAGTTTTTTGCGGTGTATTTAACGCAGGGTTTAATGACACAAGTTTGAGTTAATCTAGTTTAACTTCCCTGTTATCGCTTCATTAGTTGAAGGCCTTTACTCACACACACACACACACACACACACACACACACACACACACACACTCTGTCACTCACAGGTTTGTTTTGGTATCTCAGTGAGGACATTGCATAGACTTCCATTGATTTTATACCAGGTCAGTGATATTTTCTGTCACCTAACCCAAGCCCTATTCCTAAACCTGCCCATCACAGACACGTGCACAGCACTAGATTTAAATAAAAACTTCTTTTGGCAGATTTTAAACTAGTAAGAACCAGTCAAATGTGCTCACTAGTGATATTGTGAAATACTTTCACAACCAAGTGAGGACATTTGGTCTTCACAAGTATAGTCAAAACAAATATACTCACACACACAAACACACAGTGTAATTCCAGCATCATTAATGGGAATTACAAAGAAATTCAAACATAAAACATCCGTCCTCATGGAGATTCTGCTGTTTGATTTGTGTTCTGTGCTCATTAAGACTGACTGTAATGAGGAAAGCGAGTGTGAGTTTGTAATCAGAGCTTGAGTTTGACGTTCCACAGGGTTAACACTAGTTAAATATAACCCACATCACCAGCTTAGCCAACACGAGCCGACCGAGATCTGACCTGTGATGGACACACGGATCAAGAGCCTTTATGTCACTAAGGTCACTAAAGTTTGTATGAAAATATACACAGTACTGGAGTTAGAGAAAGATAACATTTTATATATATATATATATATAAATGGCATATATATAAATATATATATATTCTGTTAAAATCAGGAAAATGTAACAAAGCATAATTTATATAAAATTATATTACATTTTATTTATATTAAGCATGGGAAGTAGTTCATATTTATACTCTGGCTTTCAACTGTGTTTTAAAAATGTTTTATTTGTTTGTTTTCCCACCTGTCTGCCTTATCATAAGGGATATTATATCATTAAACTACTTCTATTATTTGATTTTATTTAAATATGGGGAAAATAAGTCCTTGTTTCAACAATATCTAAAAACAATTAAGTTTTAAAGAAAGCTTATGTAACATTTTAATGTTTTATTTAACTTTTATTTAATCTTTTTATTTTATTTCTTTATTTTTTATATGAATTGTTAAATAACTGTTACATTATTATTATTTATTTATCTAAAAAAAAAAAAAAAAAAAAAAAATTGCGCGCGCCCGATTCGAGGGGAGTGCTGCTAGAGGCCGGCGAGCGCGTTCACGGGAATGCGCACGCGCGTTTGAGCAAGGGGAGGGAGGTAAACAAGATGGCGGCAGCCTTGAAGCAGCAGCAGCTGTGAAGAACAGATGCGAGAAAATAAACGGATGAAGAGTAGAATAGGAATATAAGCTTGAGTTCCCGTCCGTCATCGAGCTGTGCTGATGAGAGCAGCTTCAGGTCAGTGTGTTCGACTAGTTTCTTCTCTGTCAGTGATGTGTGTTAGCCGCCGCCGCTAACCGCTGCCGATAAAACACTCTCATTCCATCGACACAAACATCGCGTTTGTCACTCAGATCCCTCACATACACATCAAATAACACACATGAACTCATGACGATGCGCGAGTGTTTGTGCTGAGCTGCGGGCTTTGATCGATTATCCGCATTACATGATCAGATGATCGATCAATCATCAAACATCTCTTTACTGTTTGATGATGTTTCATTCTCTACATTTCATATCATGTCACTATGGAAGCCCATTTCCGCCACATAAGGGAAAAAAATCATGCTTTGGTAAATCATAGTGACATTAAAAAGTCGTAATTTTGACTTTAGTATGTCATGATGATGATTTAGTATGTCATAATTTCAACTTTTAATGTCATAATTATGACCCCCCAAAAAAACAAAATTATGACTCGGTAAGTCATAATTATGAATTAATATATCATAACTTTGACTTTTTATCACATAATTATGACTTGCTATGTCATAATTTCAACTTTTAATGTTATAATTATGACATTTATGTCATAAATAAGATACCAAAGTATAATTGTTTTCATTTATGTGGCAGAAATGTACTTCCATACAGTCCTGACTGAGTTTAGTGGATATTATTTACTGCCTGAGTCTGGATTGTGTTTATTTCTCTCTGTTTGGTTATTATTACTCAATCAAAACAGTATTATGGTACATATATGGTGTCAGACAGTAATACTATGGTACTGGATGATTATCATAATGTTCATATACATAATACATAAAGGCAGCTATATATTTATATATGTATAAAAACGTTAATAATGTGAATAATATTATAAATATGTATAAAATGTTATTTGAAGAATTTTTAGTTTTTATTGCATTATTACTTTTTTTACACACTATTATTCTGTACTGTTAGATGTATTTAAATAAAATGTTAATCAGTTTATTTATTTAAATTGAATTAGTTATTTTTTATTTAATTTTTAATGTATTCATTATTTATTTAAATCAAGGTTTATTCATTAATTTAATTTAATCTTTTATATTTATTTATTTTTACATTTTTACATACATTTGTTTTTTCCACTCCTTTCTAAGCCCCAGTTTGGAAACCCCTGATATAATTAATATGTGTGTTTCACAGTTTAAGGTACACGTACAGACACTTGCTGTGTTTCAGTGAACATAATTTTGACATTGAGGCCTGTTTCACCACTTCATCATAAGCAGATTGTTTAGTGAGGGCTTTTGATTAATCTTGCCTCTTATTTCTCTTTCTTGTAGGTATTTATTTTGGATCTTGGACATGGATTTCCCGTAATGCTGAAGTGAAATCGCTAATCCTCATTCCTGATCGCAGCGTACCAAAGAGAGCGTTGACGTGCTTCTGGAGCTGTACGGGCCGAGGACCTACAGCTGGACATTCTGGATCTGACTGAAGCGGATTTGATTTTTCCTGTTCCTGCAGAGATGTCAAGAGGTCCAGACATCGGCTAATTAAAACCAGGAAACTATAAAACACTTGTTTGTTTCCCTGAGAGGTTGTTTTTGTGATTTTTTTTTTTTTTTTTTTTTTTTTTTTTTCTTTTTGGCTCACCGACCCAGCCGTCGAGCGATGCTGCGGTTTAACAGGCATTTGTTATTCTACTGACTGGTCTTCCCCAATCAGAACTGCTCCTCCGTTGCCTCGGAATACAAATATTCCCGACGAGCGATTGGGAAAGAGAGCGGGAGGCCGGAGAAGATGAGCGTAGGCGGTGAGCTCCAGCATCTGGACTACCTGACGGAGAATGAGCTCATGGGGATGGACACCTTCATCCACCGCATCGACTCCACTGAGGTCATCTACCAGCCCCGACGCAAGCGCGCCAAGCTGATCGGGAAGTACCTGATGGGCGATCTGCTCGGGGAGGGATCGTATGGGAAGGTGAAGGAGATGTTGGACTCGGAGACTCTGTGTCGCAGAGCCGTTAAGATCCTGAAGAAGAAGAAACTCAGGAGAATTCCCAACGGAGAGGCCAATGTGAAAAAGTAAGAGCTGCTTGCTTGCTTCATCTTTGATTTGTAACGTCACCATGACATCAAAATGAAAGGCACACCAAGGACGTTAAGAGCTGCTGGGCATTGACATAGATTTGATTCAGTTCTGGTCTCGATTCGATATCGATTACATGATGAGACATGATTCATTTCCAAGGCTCGAAACTAACTTTACCTGGTAGCACACCAACTTCAAAAGTTTAGGAGCACCAGCAATAATGTAGTAGCGCCACAACTACAAATTATATATATTAACAGATTTCTTTTATTTAAAAACAACTCCACACTTTGTAGAGATATAACAACAGTAGTGATGCACTGATCATGTTTTTCCATGGCCAGTTCTGATTTATTTTATTTTTTTTAACAAGCAAATTGGCCAATTCTGATAACGGTTGCCAATTTTTTTTTCTGTCTAAGCAAATTTATTTGTTGTTTATTTGCTCTATTACATATGGAAGCTTGTTTCCATATGTAATAGATAAAAAATAAAAAATAAAAAAGGTAATTGCAACTTTATCTCGCAATTCTGACTTTATTTCTCACAATTGCGAGTTTACATCTCGCAATTCTGACTTCTTTTCTCGGAATTGCATGATATAAACTCAGAATTGTGGGATATAAACTCTCAATTCTGACTGTTCACGCAATTCTGAGGAAAAAAGTCTGACTGACAATTGCGAGAAATAAAGTCAGAATTGAGATAAAAATTACCTTTTTTATTTTTTATTCAGTGGCGGAAACAAGCTTCCTTAATTACAGGCCTTAAACAAAAATATTGTACTGTAGCCATTTGAAATTAAAGGCAACCACTGCATTTTAAATATGATCCAAACAAAGATACACACATGTAGCATGAGCAGTTTTTTTTTATTTGAATTAGATTGTATAATTTCAAGTTTTAAAGTAAAAACAGAATGGTGTGACTTTAGATTTGTGAAATTAAGCTACATACAGTAAGACACACCTGCACAAAACAAAAACAGCACACGGACTGAATAAAAATGCAAATTCACTCTCTGACAGTAGGTGGCGCTTCACTTCCCGTTTACAGACTTCGTAATAACATTTTCACACATTTGTTGTCTTTGGATGGCAGGCGCTACAAATAATGTTTAGTAAAGTTTTGTACACGCATCAACTGAAAACAGCACAGACTAAAAGGTTCGTCAAAATGAGAATTGATTAAAATCTAATTCTATAAGAATAGTGTTCACACCACAACTATAACGATAACAGCACAGAGGAGCAATATCATTGGATGAACGATAAAAACATTGACAGCCAATCAGAATCCATTGTGCTCTATAGACAATGAACACAATGTTGTCATGCGTTTAAGTTATAGTTATCATTCTTGGTGTGAACAGTGTGTTCATGGTCATCCAGTTTGAAATGTTTACTACAAACAAGGAGGTTTTTCAGATTTTCTGTTGTGGTGTTTTCTCCGAATTTACGATTCTTTGCCGCCTTTAGCCGCTGGATCCTTTACTGGAAACCAAAAGTAACTCACTCCCGCTAAATGTTTACTCTTTGAATTCTTGCACCCGGGACCAAAACAAGTCGACAACATTGACTAAAAGTTTGCTATGAAGTATTTCCAACTAAAGCAAGGCGACTCTGGTAAGCGTATCCAGAGCAGACAGGTGGGAGTGGCCTTGGACAGCAACATGCCCAGTGCATTGTGAATGTTGAAGTTTTCCTACCTATTTGGCAAAAGGGAAGATGGCAGCCTTTTCTCAGTTTTCTCTAGTGAGGTAGCACAGATTTCAAAAATGGTTTTGCCTTCCTGTTGGTTAATGCTAATGCCAACCAAAAGTCAGACGGCTTTTAATCATTGTAATGCAGCCTTTCTCAGCCTTTCTCACTTAACGCTGGTGGTTAACCATGAGAAAATCTACCATTGTTCTTTTCTTCCCTTATTGAACGTCTGTATTACGTCACATGACAGAAGTGGAATGTTCATGTTTACTTTAACTTCACTTTAGAAATGTCTCTCATCTTTAGTTTTCTGGAGGTGTTTTCTGACACTCGTCATGTTCATTCTGTTCCTCCTGTGCTCTGAAATATCATCTTCTTGCTGTTTAATCACACAGAGCAGTTAAATTAATTAAAATTATGTGCAGTGAAGCCTCGGGCTTCTGCTTTAAATAGACGAGAGCTTTTGGACCGGCTTCAAAACCCTCGCATGCCAGGACACGTGTGTTTGGTCTGTCTTGGTTGAAAGCAAGTCTGTTAGACGATTAGTCCACGTGTGTTGACCGTGAGAGAGACCAGCTCTGAGCTACATAGACAGCACCCTAATAAGCCAGCATCCTATCTGAAATTAACCTCACTAGGAATAAAGTTTGGTGTATGTAAAGCTGTTGAAGTGGAGATTTCTGACTCAAACTCATCGCCTGTAAAGATATGTATTAGAGCTGCATGATTAACCGTTAAAAGATTCAAACACCCACGTCGTCTCATTCCTAAATGACGATTCGCATGCGTCTGTTAAACCTTTGACAAAATCACACTGGAACATTCAGGTCTGCGTTCACGCTGCTGCTGAGCCAGAGAAAGCAGTTGTCATTTATGAAAAAGCTTCACAAACAGTCTTTTCAACCACACATTATCATTTCTGTAATACAAATATTCATATTATCACAGAAGTACTGGAATAAAAGTTTATATTTCAGATATAAACACTGATGTCTTCGGCAGCGATCAAAATCACCTTTTGAAAGTAACTTGGCGCTTCAAATAACGTTTGGGTCAATTACACCGTTACACCAGTAACGACAAGTGACTGTTAAAAATGTATTTGTCATTGAATCATTCATTCAAGAGATTTGTTCAAAAATGCTGATTCTTCCAGTAAAGAAACAAATGAAGTTATGAGTGAGTCATTGAATCATTCATTCAACCTGATTGTTTTAAATAATTAATTCAGACGAATTAAACATTTTAAATAGACTGCAGCGATTAACATTTTGTCAGAACTTCTAGTAAATTTCATGTTATATTGTTTAGTTGTCTGCTCAAAATCATGGGAGAATCGTGATCTCTGTTTGAAACAAAAAAAATTCTCAATTTATCCAGAATCGTGCAGTTCTAATATGTATTGTAATTGAAATCTACAGCTGCAAATAGATAAAGTGCAATAAAATTGATGTTTTCTTTCCACTAGTTTGAAATAAGACATGTTATGGAAGCAAATTAGACCAAAATCTATATTAAAAAAACTATATTTTTGCCTTAAACATTCTGCAGTGTGACACGTTTTTGTGATGAGTTTAAAGCATAAGTTCCGTCACCAGAATAGTACGCGCGCCGCCCAATTTTTGTAACCGTGCGGGTCTCAAATGCGCATTGAATTTATTTTTTACCACTAATCAGTTGTCTCACAAGGTGGCAGCGCTGGACCGAGCCGTTGTTTCACAGTAGGAAACAAAACTAAAGAGACGGAACAACAAAATACCGGAGACTGCAACAACAGCAGACGCCAGCGTTGACAAGCGCTTGTGTGAGGGGGTTAAGAGATAGGCTCAACTTTAGTTTAAAAGTAGGGCTGGGCGATTTTTCCGAAAAAAATTTTTGCCTCGATTTTATTATTTTTAAGTTGAGAAATCTCGTTTTTGAATAAAAAAAAATGTTAACCAATAGGGATGCACGAATATGAAAAATTTTGTCCGATAACCGATAACCGATAATTCTTGTAATTTTTTAGGAGAGCCTAATTAAAGACAAAAGTTTCACCATTAAAAGCAATGTCCCAAGCACACAATTACAATGTTCACGTTATAATTTTATGTAGCTTATATGACAGACTTGTGCTGCACGTTGCACTTAACTGTATTTTCCTAAGTGATTTTCAATCATTTTTCAAGCAATTCAAATCATAGTGAACAGTGCACATCTGAAGTGTCTCAGCTGAAGGAAATAATCCATTATTTATCGGCTTTAATATATCGGCCAAATTTTCTTACTGGGCCAATAACTATAACATTAAAAATGAGCATATATCGGCCCATACCGATATGGTGGCCGATTATATAGTGCATTCCTAATAACAAACTTTACAATTAGACATGTTGACAATTCAGCAATGATAACAGTTAAGACAAGAAAATGATCCGACCGCATGATGGCGCACCTGATTAACCTCTCTCGTGTGACGTAGAACACATCGCTAGTCTTAAGTGGCTGTTCGCTCAGAAATGCATTATTGAAACTTTATTCAAAGTTTTTAACCTTTTTTAACTGTACCGCCACGTTTTTAGTTAATCATATTGTAGTTACTTTGAGTTGACTAGTTAAACATAGAAAAAAAATCGTGACTCAGTCAATCATTCTGAAAAAATCTAGATTTTATTTTATTTTTTTTGCCATATCACCCAGCCCTATTTAAAATAGTGCAAAGACATTTTTATCCATCATAACTTCTGGAGAAAAATAGCATATACTTTGGTCTTAAGTCGTTAAAAACTGTTGTATTTATTCTATGTTCAGTTTAAATGTGCAATTTCATGCTACCGAAAGAATCTAGCAGTGTGTGTGTGTGTCCTTATATGGCTGGAGTGCTGCTGTGTTCATTGACAGCAGCGATTAGGCAGCAGGCCTCGACTGGCAGGCGCACGCGGAACATGACGGGCATTGCATAACGTGTCCGCCGTTCCCATGGTCACGCCGGAGGAATGCGGCGGAGCCTCCGGCTTCGACCAGGGAACGAGGTCAGTGGAATACAGGAGAGCGAGACGCAGTAAAAGGAAACGGGAAGTGCATCAGCACGACTTCAGTGACATTGAGCATTAAAGAATGAAGCTCTGTTTGGCTACCATGTGCTCAATGTGAGATAAGACATCTTGTTGTTTTGGCCAGATTCTAAAGCAGCTTTGTGTGTGTGTGTACATGCTTTAAAGAAGGGAATCCCAGAATGCACGTGACGTGCTCAGTAGAAGAAATAAATGCAAGATAGTTGGCGAGAGATGTCAAGAGAAATAATGATAATTAATGTAAATAAGAAGCAGGAAAACATTATTTAGAGGTAATTAAATCTGATTTAAAATTAAATGTTTTGAGATTATTGAAGAAAAATCAAAGCAATTGATGTTTGGCTTTTCACAACTAGTGACTACTGGAAGGAAAACATCTAAAATACACTGTTTTATTGCACTTGATCTATTTGCGTCTGTAGATTTCAATCTCAATACATCTCTTTTACATATTCAATACATTTCAGAAAACTTGTAATACAGACAATGTTTGCAATTCAAATGTAATCAACTATGGTTATATTTATTTGGTAATGTTCGCAGGCAATTTCTGAGTGAAAATGGTTCCGAAGTAAATGGTTCAGTGTGTTTTCTCAGTTCAGTGTGGTTGGCTGTTGTCCATGTCGGTCAGATGGCTGATAAACACATGCACATGCACTAGTGTGTGTTTGCATCAGCCTGCAGCTATTTTGGTTGTGTGGAAACACGGCCCGTCTCTGCTGATCACTACACATATTTCGCTCACTCACTCTTTCCTCATACTTTCTCATGTCTGTCTCAGAGTCTTTGTGTCCTGATGCTGTTCATGTCAAACTTTCAGTGAGATCAAAAGTCACGATTTGTCTGAATGTTCACTTACACTCTTAGCAATAAAGGTAGTGTTAATTTTGTCAGCAATTTTTAATGTAGACTTAGTCCTGTGACAAATGTACTTTTTAGTTGTTATCATATTTAGTAGGTGTGTGATGAGATCTTGTAGCATACAATATCAAAACCTGACCATATTTCTTATCGAGGTGAAAGGCCGTTTTGTGGCAAGACCTTTTTCCAGTGTTTGCATTATTTTGTTTTGTCTTTTACTGCATATAATAATAATTCAAACTCAGAAAGTAGAACCTAAGTGACATTTGTGATTATTGTGATTATTTTTAGGGCTGTCATGAAAAAAAAATCCTCTATTACCAGTGTCGATTAACCGGCAAAATACCAGAAGTGTCTCATTCCATGAATGAGAATCCATTTTTAAGGCTGCACAATATATTAAAACCATAGTGCTGTAGTGAAATCACAAAGGCTGCGATACATCAATACATTTCTAAAACTTCATCATGATTTCAAAATAAAAGTTTAACCCCTCGCTTTGAGTTTGTATGGTTTAATGTCCACATGTATTTGTTCAAGAAATTACAGTGGCTGTCACATTTCTATCATAAAGAAGTGGCCAAATATTAAAGATTAAGTGAAAATTTGAGTTAAATGTTGTTTGGCCAATATTAAAGGTTTTCACCCAAAAATTAAAATTCTGTCATTAATCACTCACTCTCATGTCGCTCCAATCCCGTAAGATCTTTGTTCATCTTCAGAACACAAATTAAGATTTTTTTGATGAAATCCGTGGGCTCTCTGATCCCTCCATAGACTGCAACACAATTACCACCATCAAAGCCCAGAAAGGTTGTAAAGACATCGTTAAAATAGACCATGTGACTGCAGTGGTTCAACCTTAATGTTATGAAGCGACGAGAATACTTTATTCAACAATTTCTTCTTCCATGTCATTTTCCTACGCCATTGACGTTGTAAACACAGTGCAGCGCTTCCAGGTTCTACGTCAGAAGTGTTTGGTTTCCACGTGTTGGTTTTCCTAAATCTTGAAACTTTTAGTTTTACAAATGGCAACAACCTTTGAAGGATGAAAAAATAATGTTTTTGGTCATCACATTAAAAATAACATTTAAACTGGACAATATTTAGAGCTTTGAAGTGCTTCACAGTTTTTCCAGCACTTCAAAGCTCTCGAAAAATGCTTGAATTTCACTCTAGAAAAGTTGTATGAACCCTGAAATGAATAATGTTAAAACATTTGACTATTTCTGCCACAATACCATGGTTACAGTTAGCGTTACTATATTAAATCCATGGTGATTTGTGGACTGAAAAACCTTCTATAACTTGTTCATTTATGGCACAATGTTTCTTCTGGTTTCCACGTCTGAATTCTGTGCTGAATTTGAATACTTCTCACTAGATCTCACAGCGATGTTATTAATTCTGCAGCGAATTCAAACCTTTTGCATGTTGAATTATCCGTCAGTGTTTTTATGATGCATTAAATGGTGTGTGATTGTTATCAGGTTGTTGTTGCTGCGTCTACATTCAGATGTTTTTTGTTGTTCTCCTGCAGGGAGATTCAGCTGCTAAGACGACTACAGCACAAAAATGTCATCCAGCTGGTGGACGTGCTGTACAACGAAGAGAAGCAGAAAATATATCCTTTACACCAAGAGTGTGTGTGTGTGTGTGTGTGTGTGTGTGTGTGAATGCGCATGGATGCGTGTGTGATGCGGATGTGACTAAGCATGCTGTGCTGCGTCAGTCTCCCAGCATTCACGCTCTGTCTTCAACACTCAGTGTCTCAGTTTGTAGAATGCTCAAATGATCTGCTGAATTTGCCTTATGTGCAGTATTGAGTTGCTGTACCCCACAATGCAGTGCTTTCAACAGGACCTTCCAATTCCAGTGTGTCTTTTTTTTTTGTTGTTGTTGTTGTTTTTGCTCAGGTTCTGCTTTTATAGAATCCACCGTGTTTGGAACAGAACACAAGCATACTGTTTACTGACTACTAGTGGTTGTCCCATATATCACCAAGGGTGATATTTGTCATTTTTTGTCAATGATGTGTCATAAGCAGGACTTTTATTTTGAAATCATTGAAGACTTTCACGCTCCTGTCTTCATAAGTGTACTTTGCATATCAATCACCCCGTTCCTGTCGGTCATAGTTCTGACAAACAGGTCATTCAGCGGTTGATCATCTCAGAAATTTTTATTTTGTATTCGAATAAAAACATCTGTATTTCATGCAGAGACTCTCCTTATGTGTTTACATGATGATGCATTTAAAAGTTAATGACCAAACGTATCTTTATAAAAGTTCACAATGCTGTTGCAGATGAAATATAATGTGGTTGACATATTTTTTCGTCAGGTTAGATACTGATTATTAATAACTCAAACCCCTTTATCTTTACCTCTCTCTACACATCCGCCATGTTTGTAGTTTTTAAACACTTTTTGTTTGTGTTTGTATTAGCCGTTAGAGTGTGAACAGATCTGCACTTCGAATTCTAAGCAGAAAAAGTAGACCGTCCGGGATTCTCTGGAATAATCATTCCATATACTACGATTTGGGACACACAAATTCTAGTTTCAAATTCTATTTAGGATGGATAGTATGCAAATTGGGACGCAGCTTTAGTGAACAATGGAAATGGAATGGAAAGTGGAGCGTGTTGCATTGTGGGATATGGTTTAAGCACTCCAACTTTTTATTAAAATGTGGTTCTTTTGGCAGTAATTATTGTTATTTTAGTACTATGTAATTATTATATTTTATATACTGTTAGAAGTTTTGAATTAGCATTTATTAGTTTTTGTATGTTTTTGTTTTGTCTTTAGTTTTAGCTTCTTCTTTTTTAAGTTATTTCCAGTTAATAATTTTAGTGCTTCAACTAATAATATACATTTAAACACATTTTGCCCTAATACACATTTTAAATATAAAAGACATCATTTATATTTTATTTCAGCTTTATTTCAATGAAGAAAATAGTTTTTATTGATAATAACCCTGGTCTCGTGTCAAGTCCACTGACTGTAACACTGAAGTGTTTTCACAGAGTCTGATGTATGTATTGTGGAAAGCACTATACAATTAAATGTGAATTGAATTGACATGATGTTTGATTTTGGTTGGTTGTTCCTTGACCTCTGGCTCACGTATATGGTGATGGAGTATTGTGTCTGTGGAATGCAAGAAATGTTGGATAGCGTTCCAGAGAAAAGATTTCCAGTATTTCAAGCTCACGGGTGAGACGCCAACCATCAGATAAAACTCACACTTCTCTGAAAACACACTGCACTGCATTTCTGATGACTTGAGAGTCTCTGATGCATCTCTATCTGTCACTTTGATGGACGTTTGATGATCCGTCATGGTCTATTTTTAGCTTTTTGATATTTGCCTCATTTCTTTCACACATTTCACACATTAATCACACGTTTGTCTTTCTGTGGTTCTTCCCGTGTCTCTTTCAGGTACTTTTGCCAGCTTCTGGATGGTCTTGAATACTTGCACAGCCAGGGAATTGTACACAAAGATATTAAACCAGGGAATTTGCTGCTCACTACAGACGGGGCGTTGAAGATCTCTGACTTGGGTGTAGCAGAGGTGAGATGTCCGTCTGTGTTCTTGTGTCCACTTCTCTTAAAGTTGGCATGAAAGAGAAGTTGCGCTGGTCTTTTCTTCCCTATTGTGTCGTGTATCCGAATGAAGTGCTTCTCAAACAAGAACAAATGTAGGGCGGGGCTTGATTTTGTCTGTGGGGAATTGATTGGATGGTTGTGGTTTGCTATTGGTGGATCTCATGTGAGTGACAGGTTGCCCCGCCCTCGTCATCAGAGAAGAGAAGAGATGCTGCAAGAGGGAGATTACCAGGAACATGAATTTAACACAATGATGTGAACGGATAAATCATTAATAATAAACACTGCAATATTCTATAAAAAAAAATATGAATTTTTGATTTCGTATTGTCTTAGGATCCTGTAGTAAACACTGAAAGAGGAAATTCAGAAAGAAGCGTAAACAGACTAAATGTGTTCACAGACTGTATGCATTTATCTCTGACCTTTGACCTCCAGGCACTCCACCCCTTTGCGGAGGACGACACGTGTCGGACGAGCCAGGGGTCGCCAGCGTTTCAGCCACCAGAGATCGCCAACGGCCTGGACACGTTTTCAGGGTTTAAGGTGGACATCTGGTCTGCTGGGGTCACACTGTGAGTTCATCTCAGACTCCGTCAGCAGCGCAGCTTCATGTTGTTGGTGATGCAAACATACTGTGGTTTATTGTAAACAGAGACCTGCGGAGCTGGTGGGCGGAGTCTGGCTCAGGCCAATAGAGTGAATCAGTGCCCGCCCACTTTTCCTCATAGGGATTTTTAAAAAAGTCTTGTTAAAGCGTTATAAGCCATGAACCGAACCAAACCAGCCAGCTACGAGGAACATTACAAAGTTTGGTCTGAAGCAAAAAAAGTATTTGAAAATCAGACTGAACTTAGTGAGCAAAAGAACTACAATCCCATGATGCACTGCCAATGACAATTAAATTTAAAACGCTTTTCTTTTTAGAGCTGCTTTTGATTGATTACTCTGCTTTACTCAAATTTTCTGTACGGCATCATGGGTAGGGATGGGTATCGAGAACTGGTTCCAAATATCCAAGAACCGCTCGCAGCAGGTCTGTTTTTAGAGGTTTATAAGTTATCGTAAAAGTCAGTTTCCCTTTGGAGAAAATGGAGTATTTACTTCCAGAATCTGACAGTCGCGCTCTATAAGTGAATCCATAAGACGCTCCGATTCCTTGCTTGTAAAACTAAACAGAGTTTTCTCATTTTCTCCATTGCATTTGAATGTGTTCTGATGTCATTTAAGCCAGTAACCCACAATACCTTTCTCTTTCCCACTCACAGATACAACATAACGACGAGCCTGTACCCGTTTGAAGGGGACAACATCTATAAGCTATTTGAGAACATTGGGAAGGGTGACTACACTATTCCGGAGGAGTGCGGCCCGCTGCTCTCAGACCTGTTGAGAGGTGAGCGCTTTAAACCACAGGACTCGTTTGACTTTTAGTTCATCCAAAAATGAACATTTACTCACCCTCAAGATGTAAGTGACTTGTATGGCCTGAGGATGAGTAAATTAAAAGCAAATTTTCATTTTTGGGTGAACTATCCCTTTAATATTTCTGTGTTTCAGGGTTATTGTCATTAACTAAAACCTTTTTCTGGCCATAAATACAGCTGTGGTAGCTGGCAATCAGTCAATCATTCTGTGATTATAGAAATGCATCCTGAGTTCAGGTTAAAGACAACATGAAATTAAAATTATTTACTTGATTATTAAATGTGCATTACCTTATTGTGTACAATCAGCATTGTTTTTTTCTTGGCTGTGCTGTAATTCATAGGTTTGACCTTTAGATGGCGACATTGTGACACTAATGTTCAACACTGATGTTGTGTTTGAGAGCATTATCATCACAATCTCAGAGCAAACACTGATGAAACTTCAGTTAAAGCAGACGTACACACACAGGCAATTATTTGTTTGAGTGCGAAGCTCTGCTGTTCCTTCATCTGACGTGTTTTTATCTGCAGGGATGCTGGAATATGATCCTGTGAAGAGGTTTTCAATACAGCGTATCAGACAACACAAGTGAGTCCATCAGTCCTCATACTGACACACAGTCCAGAATTACATGAACAACACGTTCAGATCACCTGCTGATAAGCTGAATATGAAAATATGCAGTTTTGGCCTTAAAGAGGATCTATTATACCAGTCTTGATGTTATTTTCAGGCTCTACTAGAACAGGTTGATTATTTTCCTCATATTCTCCATTGTTCAGCTCCTCTCTTCCCAGTCTGTCAGTAACGCTCTGTTTAGTTCCTGTCTCTATGAAGCCCCGCCTTCTGAGATTGGTCGGCTGGAGCAGTGTGTTGTGATTGGTGTTTGGGAAATGTCCCACCCCTTACCATAACCGCCAGTTTCAACACACTGCTAACTAACTCAACCAGGCCCCGCCCCTTTATTTATTTTATTTTTTTCTTCCTTTATTTTCGACAAATTCAAATTCTGCTGTAAAGCAGCTCTGAAAAGACAGTGTCATTATTCAGCTCAATGTTGATTGTGTCAATGTTGCAAAATTCAATCATTTTCCAAACATTGTTCATTCTTTCCTCCTCAAAAGACAGTAATTTAACTGCCCAATTCTGACAGAAACGTTATCAAAACTATTAGTTCACTGGAATCGTTAAGTGGGAGCAGAATCAGTGAATTCCATTTGATTCCAGTGAACACAGATTACGTGAACACAAAGCTGGGAGTGGGAGGAAGAGGAAGTGGAGAATAGTGAGAGTGGGAGAGATGAGCTAGAAATAAACATGGCCTGGATTTGAGGAGATCTTCAGGATGAGGTAACTGATGCGGTTTCCATGGATACGGAAGAGCTCGCGAAGACTTGCAGAAATGATGTTTGATCTCACCTGAGGACAGTGTTGCTCTGAGATATTAGAATGATTTCTGAAGGATCATGTGACACTGAAGACTGGAGTAATGATGCTGAAAATTCAGCTTCAAACACAGGAATAAATTACACTTTACTATATATTCACATAGAAAACAGCTGTTTTACATTATAATAATATTTCACAATTTTACTGTATTTTTGATCAATTAAATACAGGTTTGGTGAGCAGAAGAGACTCTTTCAAAAACATAAAAAAATCATAACCATTCCAAACTTTAGGCTGGTTGGTGGTGTATCATTTAAAGCAGGTGAAACTAGTGTAATTACACTAAAATCATCCACTTCTTCAGTGTTTCTTCATATATATGAAGTGTAATTACATGAGTTTTACCTGCTTTAAATGATATTAATCAGCTGTGTTTAGATTTTATCTTAAGAACTAGTCTGAACAGCTAGCAGTTAACCAATGGGTAATCAGTCTTACTTTTTACATTCAAATTGCAACTGGCTGCAGATGATGATATCCAGCACGATTGGTCCCAACGGTTATTTCCTTTTCCTGTTTAGCTGGGTCCGTAAGAAACACCCGCCTTCGGAGCCGCCCGTCCCCATCCCACCCAGCGCAGAAACACGGGACCCCTGGCGCAGCATGACGGTTGTACCATACCTGGAGGATCTCCATGGTTACACTGAGGAAGAGGACGATGACGAGCTGTTCGATGGGGAAGATGACATCATATACACTCAGGACTTCACGGTACCAGGTAAGCGGGTCACAGGGGGCGGAGTCTAATTGACACGTTTACATCTGGTTAGTAGTCTGCATGTGCACAGAGGCGTTTTCATGATTATGTTCAGCAGCGTCACTCACGTCACTGTTATTTTTCCACTTCCCAGGCCACATTTTTACATGAAAAATAGATCCTTGTTACACAGAAACTTTTTATTTGTCTCATGAGGAGGTGTTAGAGGAGAATGACTCAAAGAGTGAGGACAGAGAGGGTAAAGTGAGGACATTTTGGCCGGTTCTCACTTTCTGAGCCTTTAAAGGCCTGTTTGAGGGTCAAGACTTGGTTTTAAGGATCAGGTTATAATGAGGTTAAAGGATTAGTTCACTTCAGAATGAAAATTCCCTGATAATTTCCTCTCCCCCATATCATCCAAGATGTTCATGTCTTTCTTTCTGCAGTGGAAAAGAAATGAAGGATTTTGAGGAAAACATTCCAGGATTTTTCTCCATATAGTGGACTTCACTGGGGTTCAACGGGTTGAAGGTCCAAATGTCAGTTTCAGTGCAGCTTCAAAGAGCTCTACATGATCCCAGACGAGGAATAAGAGTCTTATCTAGAGAAACCATCGGACATTTTCTAAAAAAATAAAAATTATATACTTTTAACCACAAATGCTCATCTTGCACTGCTCTGTGATGCTCCACGCATTACGTAATCATGTTGGAAAGGTCACACGTGACGCAGGCAGAAGTACCGATCCAGTGTTTACAAAGCAAACGTGCAAAAACTAAGTCAAACGTCCTTTACAAAAAAATGGTAAAACAATGATGTCAGACAATTTTGAAGTTTGGAGGAGAAAATTAGTTTTTTGCCCTACTGCGGTACTTCCACCTACATCACGCGTGACCTTTCCAGCGTGATAACGTAATGCGTGGAGCATCACAGAGCAGTGCAAGACGAGCATTTGTGGTTAAAAGTGTATAATTATTATTTTTTTTTTTTTTTTTAAATGTCAGATGGTTTCTCTAGATAAGACTCTTATTCCTCGTCTGGGATCATGTAGAGCTCTTTGAAGCTGCACTGAAACTGACATTTGGACCTTCAACCCGTTGAACCCCAGTGAAGTCCACTATATGGAGAAAAATCCTGGAGTGTTTTCCTCAAAAACCTTCATTTCTTTTCAACTGAAGAAAGAAAGACATGAACATCTTGGATGACATGGGGGTGAGGAAATTATCAGGAAATTTTTATTCTGAAGTGAACTATTCCTTTAAGGGTTGGTTTAGGGTTCAGGTTAGAGTCATCAGCGCTGCTGTGTTTGTCAGTGTGTTCGTCACTGAACCTCCAGACGTGTTGTTTTGAACAGGGCAGGTTCCAGAGGATGAGGAGGATGAGGAAGAGCGTGCTCCAGAGCGCACCTGTGCTGTGGCCAAGCCGGTGTGTGTGAACGGGACGGAGTCTGCGGCACTGAAACCCAAATCCGAGCGGCGCTCCAGCTCTTCCTCTAATCCATCCAGAAAGGGCATTTCTGCCGCCAGCAAGATCCGCAAACTTTCCACCTGCAAGCAGCAATGACCCGATCCGGCTGTTGTGCTGCACACCTGCGCCTCCTCTGTACAGGTGAGAGATGACAGGTTGACTGCAAATCCAGCAAAAGATGAAGAGATGCTTGTCATGTTTTTGAAAGAAGTCTCTTCTGCAAAATTACAGTGAAATATTACAATTTTAAACTGTTTTCTATGTGAATATATAGTAAAGTGTAATTTATTCCTGTGATCAAAGCTGAGTTTTCAGCATCATTACTCCAGTCTTCAGTGTCACTATTTCAAACTTAAAATCTTCAAACTTCCAGCTTTTTAAAACTACTTCAAACTTTCTGGTCAAACATCAATGTTTGTCATGATGAACTTTTTTTATCTAGTTTTAAAGTGTAATTTTTTTCAAAATGGTTACTGTGTTTTTGATCAAATAAATGGCGCCTTGGTCTAGGGCTGCCATCCAATAGTCGACTGAACGGGAAGTTTAGTCAGGGAGTGTGTGTGTGTGTGTGTGTGTGTGTGTGTGTGTGTGTGTGTTCAGGGTGGGGTTCCTCTCATGCTGATGAGATGCCGCAGTGAATGTGATGACTCAGTCTCCCTCCATTGCTCGCTCTCTCTCTCTTTCTTTCTCTCTCTCTCTCTGTGTTGTGATTGGACTCTGAGTGTTCAGTGCTCATGGCTGATGGAGCCGGTGACTCAGACTCTTCTCTCTCTGCGTCTGTCTATATATAGCGCACTGGAGCGCTCTCATCTTCAGCTCTGCTCGATTGGATGCAGTTGGATGGAAACCTGTTTACACTTTCATCTCACAATATACGGAAATTGCAAATGCAAAGGCCTCAAATCACAATGTGTAACGAGAACGGCGCATAATGAATCTAAAGCAGATCACGCTGATGCTTACAGGATTGATCATGATAGAAATGATCTTTTGTACAAAGAAAATGAAGCCTATTTTAAGGCTTTTTGCATTTGGACATTAATGAGAATTTGCAGTAAAATGTCTCATTTTTCACTCTAATATGAGGAAAATGTTATTGTCTGTCATTAATACTGTAATACATTTTTTGGACGCAATTTTTATAATTAAAATGAATACCTTGCTGCATAAGTACATTTACAAAATATACATTTATTTCATTTATATTTAAAATGTTTTTATATTTAAAAAAATTTATTTAAAATTGTTTAATAACATATATATTATAATATAATATATATTATATTATGTTATATAAATATATATATATATATTTTTTTTTTTTTTACATTGCTCTAATATTATATGAAAATAAGCTTGTTTTTCTTTTTGCAAATGTTTTGATTTTGGGATGAAATTAGAGATGCTCGATATATCAGCCACCATATCGGTATCGGCCGATATATGTTCATTTTTAATGTTATTGTTATCGGCCTGATAAGATGATATTAAAGCTGATAAATAATGGATTATTTCCTTCAGCTGAGACACTTCAGATGTGCACTGTTCACTATGATGGTTATAAATTGCTTGAAATATGATTGAAAATCACTTCAAAAATGAAAACACAGTTAAGTTCAACATGTGCAGCACAAGTCTGTCATATAAGCTACATAATATTATAATGAGAACATTATAATTGTGTGTTTGGGACATGGCTTTTAATGGTGAGACTTTTGTTTTTGTAATCAGGCTTTCAAAAATTTTTAGATTTATCGGCCAATATATTGGTTATCGGCTTTTAAATATAAAGAATTATCGGTATCGGCCGAAATTTTCATATCCGTCAGTGTTTGTTAGGTTGTAAGCATTTAATATTTAATTTTTTTCATTATTATTACCTCATCAGTGCTTTGAATCAGTGACCGTTTGTTGAAAACAGCCGGGAACAATTTCTGTTTGTACTAGCAATTTATACTATTTTACAAATAAAACAATTCAAATAAGTATAAATATGTAACATTAAGATGTTATTAAAAAAATTATCATATTTAATCAAATGTGAAATTTTAGAATAGACTGAAATAGTAAAACCTCCTTTTATTTACGACTTCGGAAAATCATTGTTTTACAGTGTTTGTTTCTGCTGTTACTGTACGATCAGTTGATTGGTTCTGTTGTTAATACAGTCACTCAGTCAGACGTTCCCTCATTAGTGTTCATGTCTTCGTTCTCTCCCTCTCTTCTCCACAGGTTTATGTTGTTTCCCAGCAGTCGATACTGAACGCTGTTCCCGACGCACATTTTTCTGCCATGATGATGAACTCAAACACGGTGCCAGGACACTCGTTTCTCTCGTCTGTCTCGATCTGGAACGGACTGACTTGACTTGAGAATGCTGTTCCCACAATCCTCCTCTGTCACTGAGGATCATCCGTTCGGTTTCTCCTCGCGCCTCGATCCCCATCAGCACCCGAAGACGTGCGGACGATGCACCTTCCGTTTAGTTTTAGACCGTCTTTTAATTTACAGTTATTACCTGCAGTTTAAGATGCAGATGGTTTGATGTAAAGAATGACATCAGTTATTGTAGAGAAAATATGCTGCAGATGATGATGATGATGATGATGATGATGATTATACCAATGTTAAACTAAAAACTGCATGCTGTGACGCGTTCGGAGAGGACGGTGGACGGAGAGCTGCTCGCCGCAGGACGTTTGGGTTCATTTTTCCCCATTTGGTTTGTTTTTCCCGATAAATATTTTTTAAGTATTATTTATATAAAACACATCCCAACTGAAGCTGAGGCTCATGGTCCTTTATTTGCATGCTTGTATGATTGGAAAACGGTGTTTCGCCACAACAAGCTTGGATGGAAAGTATTGGGTGTTTTGCTTAACCATTAATGTTTTGCTGGGTTCACGCCACGTCATAATTACTGTAACTTCAAGATGCCAACATGTGACATTCTACAAAGTAGGAGCTCAGAAAATTCCCAGCTTACAAGTTGTAATTACGAGTTCTATTAGGATGTGAACACTTTTCACAAGGTGGAATCTGGTAATTATGACATGGCGTGAGCACACTTAAATACGGTCTGAAAAATCTACAGAGAGGTTTGGAAATTTGAGTGGAATTTCGAAAATGTATAGGACTAACCTATACATTAAAGACTATAATAGTATCTCAGCTAAAATGAAGTTTAACGTGAACATTCTGTGAAACATCTCACTTTGTGCTCTACATAAAGAGACACGTGGATGAATAGATGGCAGATCGGTCAGGTTTTAGTGAAGTATCCGCAGTCTGTTCTTCTCTGTGTGTCATCGGTGCTTCTGCATGCAGGACTCGAGCGCATCGACTCATCAGTGACGCCTTCAGCTGCTCAAACACTGAGCCTTTGATCTTCTGCTCCGGCTGCCGTTACTCATCTTCAGCATCTTCACGTTCTGCAGGGTTTGGCTGTTCTGCACGTCTTCAGATCTTTAAGTGAGCAAGTGTTCTCATGAAACAGTGAGATCTATACAAAAACCATCCGAAAAACAAATGATCCCAGAACAGATTTAAAAAAATAACATCGTTGTGACTCTGGATTCTGATTGGATGAGCCGTGGTTGTATAATTGCTGGTAAACCGTTACATCACATTATTCAGATACTATTATAGTTTGTATTAACGTTTCTAATTCGTTTTTAGCTATTTTTTGTCATTTTTATAATTTTTTTTAAAAGGGTCATGACATGAGAAATAATTTACCTTGATCTTCTGACATATTAGAGGTCTTTGTACCATTAAAACATTCCTGCAAGTTTCAGAGCTTAAAACGTCCTCCTCATTATAAACAAAGCATTTATTTAATCAAGCTCCAAAAACAGCTTCTTTTTGATATTGTGGGATCTGTGATGTCACATGGGCAAATGACTGCCTCCAGAGCAAGACATCAACCCCGCCCACTGGTGCAATAGGCTCCACCCCCTGGCGTTCAGTCACTTAACGGCTGACATTTGCCTACACTGGATGTGAGCGTCGCGTCAAAAGCAAATAGAAGTCATTATAATGACTGATGCTGTCTACACTGATACAGTATACAGATGTGTGTTCAGTTTCTGACACACGCTTGAGTCTGTCGACAACAGGACAAATGGAAGAACGTTCGCTTTGACGCATCTAGTTTAAACAGCTTAAAAATTATTTTTCTTTCTTATACACTCTGTTCCAAATTATTATGCAAGTGACATATCAGTAGGATTTCAGTACAATAAACATTCAGATTTTAGTTTTTCTAAGAAAGTGTTTGTTTGTTTATCCATGTTTTTTTAGATAACTGGTATCAATCTCAGACAAAATAATTTGCCAGGTCTACTTAGGTAAATGGAAACCCTACTTAGAGGTTGTTCCACATTATTAAGCAAGTCACAGTTCTCATGCAATATGGGGAGGAAGAAAGATTAAAAGGGCAGCTATAAAAAGCCAGTGTTGAGCAGCAAACGGGTATTTGAAGCTGCCGGAGTCTCTGGAGTCTCAAGAAGCTCTCCATGCAGGCTGGCAGTTATGTGTAAAATTGCATTTTAGCCACCCCTAACCAAACCTCACAAAGAGAAACATTTACAGTGGGTGTAGAAATACATTTTCAATGTATATACACTGTATATACAGTTGCAAGAATAAGTATGTGAACCACTTGCAGAATCTGTGAAAATGTGAATAATTTTAACAAAATAAGGGAGATAATACAAAATGCATGTTATTTTTTATTTAGTACTGTCCTGAGTAAGATATTTTACATAAAAGATGTTTACATATAATCAACAAGACAAAAAAAATAGCTGAATTTATTAAAATGACCCAGTTCAAAAGTTTGTGAACCATTGATTCTTAATCCTGTGTGTGGTTACCTGGATGATCTACGACTGTTTGTTTGTTGTGTGATGGTTGTTCATGAGTCTCTTGTTTGTCCTGAGCAGTTAAACTGAGCTCTGTTCTTCAGAAAAATCCTCCAGGTCCTGCAGATTCTTCAGTTTTCAAGGATTTTTTGCATATTTGAACCCTTTCCAGCAGCGACTGAATGATTTTGAGATCCATCTTTTCACACTGAGGACAACTGAGGGACTCAAACACAACTAATAAAAAAGGTTCAAACATTCACTGATGCTTCAGAAGGAAACACAATGCATTGAGAGTCGGGATGAAACAGGATGAAAATGTACAAATTTTTCTTATTTCGTTTAAATATCAATTTATTTCATTTAGTACTGCGCTTCAGAAGCAACAGAAGATACTTACATGTTTCCCAGAAGACAAATTAAATACAATATTCCAAATTCAAAGTTTTCACCCCCCGACTCTTAATGCATTGTGTTTCCTTCAGGAGCATCAGTGAATGTTTGAACCTTTTTTAATAGTTGTGTTTGAGTCCCTCAGTTGTCCTCAGTGTGAAAAGACGGATCTCAAAATCATTCAGTCACTGCTGTAAAGGGCTCAAATATGCAAAAAATCCTTGAAAACTGAAGAATCTGCAGGACCTGGAGGATTTTTCTGAAGAACAGAGCTCAGTTTAACAGCTCAGAACAAACAAGAGACTCATGAACAACCATCACACAACAAACAAACAGTCGTGGATCATCCAGGTAACCACACACAGTGTTAAGAATCAATGGTTCACAAACTTATGAATGGGGTTATTTTAATAAATTCAGCTATTTTTTTGTCTTATGGATTATATGTAAACATCTTTTATGTAAAATATCTTACTCAGGACAGTACTAAATAAAAAATAACATGCATTTTGTATTATCTCCCTTATTTTGTTAAAATTTGTCACTTTTTCACAAATTCTGCAAGTGGTTCACATACTTTTTCTTGCAACTGTATATATATATATATATATATATATATATATATATATATAGGGTTTTTTTAATCTAAAAACTTTAAAACCCTTTCAAAATAAAACCACATTTGGTCCCAGCAGATCTAAGTGAAGATGTTTGTTTGATCTTCGGCTCACACTGATGTCCTTTAGCGGTTTGGCTTTGGTGAGAATTTCTTCATCTGTTTTCATCTCAGAATGACTCTCATCAGATCATCTGAAGATCAAGATCCTCCGCTCAACATCTTTTAGGAACACATTTTAGCTCCTATAATTTGCATTATTTTCATGACATTTAGACACATTACCCTGGGGTAGTCCCCCTTGGTAGAAATCACGTTCTGGGGGGCGAGAGAAATGGGAACGTGGGGGCAAATGCCACTGCCCCAGATTGTCATTACTGTATGCATACAGACATTTTATTTACATAATTCACATCAACTCTTTCCCCGCCAGCGTTTTTTGAAAAAAGTTGTCAAGTTGCAGCATTTTTGATCATTTTCACAAAACTTTCACGGCCCCCTGAATATTTTGTGGAATGAATATCTGAACACACAATATATCAAAAGAAAGATACTATTTTACTTTATTTTAGTTTTATTAATTTATTTATTTCCAGTTAATAATTTTAGTGCTTCAACTTCAACTTATTTCAGTTAACATTTCAGATTTTTTGCTTGAAGTTTTTCAACTAATAGCTATATTTTATTTTATTTCAGCTTTATTTCAGTTAACAGAAATGTTTTAGTTTTAGGTAACGATAATAACCCTGCATTGCGGTAATGACATTTAATGAGCAAAATGTCAATTAAACATGTCTCGATGCAAAAATTGGCTTTCATTATTGTTTTGTGTTAGTGGTGAAATCAAACTCAGTTTTTGAGCGATTCAATCAACAGGAAGTGATGTCATGGATGGCTGAGGCTGGTGGAAACCTCTTCATTATTTTTAGAGCTGCAGGAAACTCTTTCTTTACACGATTAATTCAAAGAATCTGCTATTATTATTGTGAGAGGAAAAGGCAAGAATCAGCAGAGCTGTGGCGGTTCATCTCTGGCGTGTGACCTCTGACCGGATACACGGCTGTTTCCATGGCAACGACCCCTTTATACCGCCAATACCAAGAGTTCAGTTCCACAGAAAATCATTTTTGTAGCTCAGTTTTGAGTAAATGATGACAGAATTCCAGATTTTTCTAAATATTTTGAGTGAATTATGAGTCAAAAAATGATCATTTAATTCAACATACATGTGTACGTCTCATTTGCTTTGTGATTTAAATCAGTCAACCTAGATTTTTTTTTTTTCAGTTCCCCCCAATAAACATGATTTTTGCATAAAACCAACAAAATTACCTTTATTGCAAAGGAATTATCATTCAAAAATGGCCATTCAGAGTGATGTACATGTACATGTATATACAATTTTCTACAACCTACCCTGCATTCTCCAATGCTGAACATGATCTGAATGTCATAGTACAACTACGGTCATAAATGTGTCATGTATGATATGAAAACTGAGATATTGAGGCTGATATTCTTAGCATTAATGTTTTAGTAACGAGGATGTTCTGAATAGTGCATTGTGGGATATATAAGCATAGGTGATGATAGGAGTTTATTCGATGATCTCAACCTTCATGGTTCGAAGCACATCACAGAAAGTGTGATCTAGATCGGTTTAATCAGAAATGATCAGTGCTGATTTCTGAAACGTGACTCAAAGCACCAAACGGCTGCTGCTTATTTCACAGTGAAAGTTCATTTGACCGCAGATCAGTGTATCTATAGTCCCTTAGAAGATGAATGCTGCTAAATGAGGTTTTCTAGCGTTTCACCCTGGGTCAGTATGGATGCATTCGTACTGTTCAAACTCTTATATTTTTTTTAAGGTGAAGTGTGCAATTTCTGTCACTAAACAGACTTGCAAAAATAATGACTGTTTTCCATTGGTCAGTGTACCAGGGTTATACTCGACTCTACAGTTTAAACTAGGTTACGAGAAGGTATTTTAACATACAAAAATTACACGCCTCACCTATTTATTGCTACTGTTCCCAGCATATGTCATGCTTGTATTCATCTTGTTTCATGTTCTACTGAAGTAGAGTTATAGTCATTTCTCTAATGTTTTCTATTCTCCTTCCACAGGACCGGTGCTGGTGCTCGCCCACCGGATCTACAGAACTCATTCAGAACTGGTACCAAATGAGCGTTACTGCACAACCTATCCACAAACTATCACTATTCTTTTTGACACATCTTTTAACATCATTATTATATTATATGTTGATTATATGTTGTTTAAACAAATAAAATTCCTAATAATAAATTATCACTTTGGATATTTATAAGTAAAATGTTTTGGGGGTTTTTTGGATGGCAAAAAAAAAGCATCCGGACGAATTATAATGGGCGTGATTAGTTTTGTTTGTCGTCAGTGTTGCTAGATTGAGTTGTTGTCGTTTTTAAGTGATGAAGACATTAGTAGCACAGCACCAGCACCCTGTCGGTGGAAACGGAGTTAGTGTCATTCAAAAAACAGATCTGAAAACATTACCCAAACTATTCTGTACAAGAACGATAACTATAACAATAACTATATTAGCATCCACACCAGCGGACATTCTGTTTAATATAAGTGCATGCTGCAGTTTTGTTGTGTTCCGCTTTAAATGCTCGAGCTCTTTAAAGTCAAATGGAATAAATTCCAACAATATTGTTCCTCTGTGTCGTTATCGTTACAGTTGTGTTGTGATTTTGCTATTCTCTTAGAGTTAGAATGATTATTAAAACTTTATGGTTATAGTTATCATTCTTGGTGTAACCAGCCCTTTATTCTTCTAGATCTGGCGAGGTGCGGCTTACGGTCACGACACACTCTTGACTTCCTCTTTGAGTCCTCAGGTTAGAGTAGAGCCGATCGTCCAGCATGGACGCCAGTTTGTCTGACGGACTTATGTCAGAATAGGTGTGACGCATATAGTCTGAATCCTGATCCAGATCAGTAGGGTCTGGCATGAGTGTGTCTGTGTGTGAATGCAAATGAGAGCTAAATGTGGTCATCGACCCACCGAGGTCCACAACCTCCATCTGTGAATGTTTATGTGAATCGGCGGGATGAGCAGTTGTCCCAAAGTTCTCCAGTATATCACAATCCCTGGCACAGTTGTCCTGCGATTGCGATGAAAAGAAATGTCGGCTTGTGTTGTTGCTGCTGTTGTTTGCATTTTCCTCCAAGTCTGGTCCAGAACTTTCTGCAGCCGAGGGCGGACCAGCACCCTCCTGCTCCGGACCGGCTGTTTCCGGCTCGGGTGATTCTGTACCTGCGGCTCCCTCGCTGCCCTCCTCATCCGCTGCGCTAGCGATGCGAGGCAAGGTACTATGGTAGCGTGTGTCCAAGGGGTAGTTGGCGCTGTCACCTCGGCGTAGTGGGTAGCAGCGCTGTCGCTCTAGGGATGGTGAGTATCTAGCGGTACCAGGGTCGCTGTACTGTTTGCTGCGCTGCCACTGCTTCCGGAGATGGATACGGGAACGGTGGCGGTGACGCAATGAGGGTGAACCCTGCTGGTCGAACTGGGGATCATGGCGTAGGAATTCGTTGAACAGCGCCTCCGTCTTCTCATCGATGCTGTAGTCTCGGCGGCGGAAGCGCGGTCTGGGTTTGGTCGCAGGTTGTGGTTCTTGGGAAGCCTCTGCCTCCAAACTTACACTGCTCTCCGACGCCTCATCTTCCAGCTCCTCTTTAAACAGCCGTGCCTCAAAACTCTCGCAAACCGTGCCTTTACGGCCAGAATTGGTGAAAAAGCGGCGGCGTTCAGAAGCAGTCTTTGTGGAGCTACTTCCAAACAGTCTGAATTCCTCTGGAGCCTTGCAAGGAGCCTCGATAGAGGCGTAGCCGCTGTCCATTTGCAGAAGCTTCCGGTTGTTTGTCTCTCCGTCGCTGCCTCTCTCAGAGTCTACACTGTCTCGTCCGTTTCTCCTCTGCCCGGCATCCCTGACCACATCGTCATACGGCAGCTCACCATCCCCGTCCATGTCGTCATCGATGTCTTGCGACTGGTAGTTGGGGACGCCCGCTCTTGATGCTCCTGCCGAGCAAACGCTGTCCGCATCGCTGCGAGTGGAGTCTCTGTCGTTGCTGCTCAGGTCGGACGAGGCGTACTGCTCCAGTGACGCTCTCAAGCTCCAGATGTCACGGTACAGGCTGGGCTGCTCTAGACTCTCCTGATGACTCGCCGGACCAAACTCTTCACCACCGCCTCCTGATGCTCCTGCCATCATCTCCTGTCCATCCTCTTCACCATCCAGAGGTCCCTGGGATGAGGGGAAAGCTGTAGTTGTGTCTTTCATCACTGCATCTGTGTTGTATTTGAGCTCCATTACAGCCTCTACCTCTAACCTGCACAGACAGGAAACAGAGCCCAAAGCATGATGTCAGTCGCCAACACACTCTCCATTCAGAAAGGTAAACATTGTTATTTTAAGGTAAATAAAAAAGTGCTATATTTCTAATAGAGGTGGTGGGGAAAATGGAATCACAGATGTTCTAGATTGTTAGATGATTCTAGATTGTTCCTGACAAATTAATAATCAGTATTTTACAGAATCTTTAAAAGAAATTAGCAACAAGCCATTTCAATTTTCCAAAGACTTGCCTCCATATGCAGTTGCTGAAAATTTGAGATGCATGGAGGACTGTTTTGGAATTGGACTGTGATTCCTAAAATTGAATGGTAAGGTGCCTTAAGATCCCCTAATTCAGGAGAGTCCAACCCTGCTCCTAGAGGGTCAATATATTTAGCTCCAACCCTAATTAAACAAACCTGAACCATATAGTCAAGGTTTTCAGAATTACTAGAAAATTTCAGGCAAGTGTGTTTGGGCAGGTTGGAGCTAAACTCTATAGGACATTGGCCTTCCAGGAGCAGGTTTTTATAACCCTGCCCTAATTTAGAGGAGTCCAGTCCTGATCCTGGAGGTTCACTATCCTGCACAGTTTAGCTCCAACCCCAATTAAACACACCTGAACCATCTAATCAAGGTCTTCAGGATTACTGGATACATTCAGGCAAGTGTGTTTGGGCAGGTTGGAACTAAACTCTATAGGACATTGGCCCTCCAGGAGCAGGTTTTTATAACCCTGCCCTAATTTAGGGGATTCCAGTCCTGATCCAAGAGGTCCACTATCCTGCACAGTTTAGCTCCAACCCTAATTAAACACCTGAAACAGCTATTCAAGGCCCTCAGGATCACTAGAAACTTTCAGGCAAAAGTGTTTTAACAGGTTGGAGCTAAACTCTAGGACATTGGCCCTCCAGGAGCAGGTTTGGACAACCTTGGCCTAATTTAGGTGGGTCCAATTCTGATCCAAGAGGTCCACTGTCCTGCAGAGTTTAGCTCCAACCCTAATTAAACACCTATGAAACAGCTATTCAAGGTCCCCAGGATTACTAGAAACATTCAGGCAAGTGTGTTTGGACAGTTTGGAGCTACACTCCATTGGACTTTGCGCCTCCAGGAGCAGGTTTTCACAACCCTGCCCTAATTCAGGGGAGTCCAGTCTTGATCCTGGAGGTCCACTATCCTGCACAGTTTAGCTCCAACCCTAATTAAACACACCTGAACCATCTAATCAAGGTCCTCAGGATTACTAGAAACATTCAGGCAAGTGTGTTTTAACAGGTTGGAGTTAAACTCTATAGGACATTGGCCCTCCAGGAGCAGAATTGGACAATCCTGGCCTAATTTAGGGGGGTCCAATCCTGATCCTGGAGGCCCACTGTCCTGCACATTTTAGCTCCAAACCCAATTAAACACACCTGAAACAGCTAATCAAGGTCTTCAGGATTACTAGAAACATTCAGGCTAGTGTGTTTGGGCAGGTTGGAGCTAAAAATCTATAGGATATTGGCTCACCAAAAGCAGGATTGGACATCTCTGCCCTAATTCAGGGGTGTCCAATCCTGATACTAGAGTTTTGCTCCAACCTGCAGGATTGGACACCCTGCCCTAATTTCTAGGGTATTCCAGGAGTTCCTGAGGTGCCATGGCTGTACCTGCTGAGGGCAGGAGGAGCTCCTGCAGTGGTGTCCAAAGAACCAGCCGAGAGGCGTCTAGGCGGTTCCATCTGTGCCTGAGTGGGAGGTTTTCGCAACAGAAAGTCACCGACTCCACCCTGTAAGTTTTCTTCTCCCTGATCCAGTGTCTCACTGGCCGCCCGCTGCCTCTGAAATGCACGTCTCCGTGGAGAAACTAAAAGAATTCAAGAAAAGAACAGGAATAGCCAGGTAAGAATATTCACAGATGACCATCATTGACTAACTCAGTCATAGACTGAAAAGAAACACAAGCTCTGTTCCAAAACCTTCTAAGACAGCATCATAACTACGAAGAAATCTTATTCGAAACACTACATAAGCTGCATCTGAGGCATCACAGAAATAACACTCACAATAAAATATAAGGTTATCATGTGATACTGTGAGTGTTATTTTAGTATAATTTATATACAATTATAGTATTTACCTTTTATTTTTATATTTTCAGTTTTCATTTTAGTTTATGTCTTAGTAATTTCATTATTTATTTTTTTGTCTAGTATTGGGATTGGACACCCCTGAATTAGGCCAGGGATGTTCAAATCATGCTCTTGGTGGGCCAATGTCTTATAGAGTTTAGCTCCAACCAGCCCAAACACGCTTGCCTGAATGTATCTAGTAATCTTGAAGACCTTGATTAGTTGTTTCAGGTGTGTTTAATTGGGAACTATTTTATCAGTGCATTTTGAAATATGATGATTGTTTTAACGGATCTTGTTCTTCAGGAACAGCCTTCATGTCAGCAGATCAGCAGCTTTTGAAACGGAGAGGTGAAGAAGCTCCTCGGCCTCACTAATGACCGCATGTAATGCAATCTATTGCTCATTAGCAGGAAATGAGCAGCCGTACAGACTGACCTTTCACATCAGGTGAAGAATAATGCGATTATTTTATAATTCATTTATCAGGAAGCAGATTTTGTCCTGCACTCTTGGTTGAAGTCTGTGAGCCAATCCGATCTCACAACAGTCACATGACTTTAACTAGACTGAGCTACTACCCGTATTGATCCGGTATTGATTCCTCTTCTCCAGGCTCATTTAGAGCTGAATAAAAGCTCTCTGGGTGTAAAACATTGTTTAGGGAGACTGCCTTTGGATTGTGTGATTTCTGAACAATATTGCAGCTCATATGTGGAATCATCATTGTTGAAGTTTGTTTATTCAGTTTGTTTATTTGTTTATTAGTTATTATATGCTTATTATGAATTAATTATTTAATAATTAAATTATTATTTAATTATTTATTAATTGATTTATTATTTATGAATTAAAGCTTTCCAGCACTGGAGAGAGCTAAGAGGGAAGGCCTGAAAACTGCTTTGATCCCTCTTCTCATGTGAGTACACTGGGTTTTGATTGTCTGGAGCTGCTGTGCTGTTTGCGACTAACAACAAACACTTTGTATTTACTCGTGTGTACTGTATGTTCATTTTTTGTGCTTCCTTGTCGTTCGTTCATTAACTGCACTTTATTTTTCGTGAAGCATTTTGTTGTGCGTCAGCTGTGGTAAACAGACATCCACTTGTATTGCGTGTGTAACAGCGGCCAGATAGTGAGAGTTCTGCAGTTAAACGACTGCGCACTGTCGGCCGCTAGAGAATGAGGTGTTTAGCATCATTGGTAGTGCATTCACCTCGCATGCCACCGGCAATCGGGCAGTGGTTCGAGACCCATTCAAAGCAGGGTGGTTAGAATTGGAGCGTGAGTTTTGGAGGCGAAGCAATGAAGAGAGGGGTGTGTTTGTTTGGGTTGATTTCAAATATCAACAATGTCCAATAGCGTAGTTCAAATATCACTTACTGCACCTTTAACTGAACTGCAGAAATGTCACCAACACATATGGACAGATTATTTGTTACACTGTAAAAACATATTTTTCTTACTCTGTATTTTTGTCTTGTTTTCCAACACAATTATCTGAACATCTGTTTAAAAAAAGAGATAATTACTTACGAACCAAAATAATTGTATTTAATTTGTGATGTTTTTGTGTATAAACTTCGGTGAGATTTCTCAGAAATCAAGACGTCAATTCTTGTCATTTTGCTTCTCAAGTGAATATATCTTGTTTTAAGGATGTTTAGATAATTATGTTGGAAAACAAGACAAAAATACTGAGGAAGAATATGATTTTTTATGTATATATGTGTGTGTTTCAGGTCGTCACCTCTCATGTCAAGACTCGCTGCTCTCTGGATGGTGTCGAGTCTCCATTTCTTGACGCTGAAGAACGGACCCGCTCCCTCCAGGCTTGCGTGGCGTCTGAGCTTAGAGAGGAAGTGGAGCATGGTGCCCTGAGCTGGACAGGAAGTGGAATCTCTGTCCATCAGCAGGCTTCTGCTCATCACCTCAATCTGAAAATAAAGCGAATACAT
The DNA here is from genome assembly GCF_019924925.1 of Ctenopharyngodon idella. Lineage (NCBI taxonomy): Eukaryota > Metazoa > Chordata > Actinopteri > Cypriniformes > Xenocyprididae > Ctenopharyngodon > Ctenopharyngodon idella. The sequence goes on along the minus strand of NC_067221.1, from coordinate 42,336,611 downwards.
AACAATGAATACAAAATATAACAAATAATAATGATAATCATTTTAAAAAAGGCCTTAAATAAAAACACACGCTCGGTGAATGAATTTAAAAGGCTGTGAGATGGGATGCATAGCATGTAGCTGTGGGATGAAGCATCTCAATGCGCCTGTTCACTTTGATGTTACCTGTTTGAAGGTCTAACTGAATTTCGGCTTGCACTTCTGTAACCAAAGATGAATTATAGCATGTAACACATCAGTCACGGTCCCACAGCAGCTGAACACCCTCTGTCTCGGCCTGCTACAGTAGCCCCGCCCCCAACCCTCAGCATGCTACAGTAGCCACGCCCCAACTCTCAGCCTGTTACAGTAGCCACGCCCCAACTCTCAGCCTGTTACAGTAGCCACGCCCCAACTCTCAGCCTGTTACAGTAGCTACGCCCCAACTCCCAGCTTGCAACAGTAGCCACACCCCAAACTTTCAGCCTGTTAAAGTGGCAATGCCCCCAACTTTCAGCCTGTTACAGTGGCCACGCCCCTTACTCTCAGCCTTCTACAGTAGCCACGCCCCAACTCTCTGCCTGTTACAGTAGCCACGCCCCAACTCTCAGCCTGTTACAGTGGCCACGCCCCTAACTCTCAGCCTGCTACAGTAGCCACGCCCCAACTCTCAGCCTGTTACAGTGGCCACGCCCCTAACTCTCAGCCTTTTACAGTAGCCACGCCCCAACTCTCAGCCTGTTACAGTGGCCACGCCCCAACTCTCAGCCTGTTACAGTAGCCACGCCCCAACTCTCAGTCTGTTACAGTGGCCACGCCCCTAACTCTCCGCCTTCTACAGTGGCCACGCCCCAACTCTCCGCCTGCTACAGTAGCCACGCCCCAACTCTCAGCCTGTTACAGTGGCCACGCCCCAACTCTCAGCCTGTTACAGTAGCCACGCCCCAACTCTCAGCCTGTTACAGTAGCCATGCCCCAACTCTCAGCCTGTTACAATGGCCACGCCCCTAACTCTCAGCCTTCTACTGTTGCCACGCCCCAACTCTCAGCCTGGTACAGTGGCCACGCCCCTAACGCTCAGCCTTCTACTGTAGCCACGCCCCAACTCTCAGCCTGTTACAGTGGCCACGCCCCAACTCTCAGCCTGCTACAGTAGCCACACCCCCAACTCTCACTATAGGCTGAGCTGAATGTGATTGATCATGAGCAGATCTGAGCAGACGCTCTCAATGTTCTGATGGTACCTGAGAGGCTCAATGTTTACACTTTTGGGGATATAAACCCATAAATGGCATACTAATAGTAGTCAACGAACAATAAACTGGGTTAAGAGAATGCATTTTAACATAATAAATCGTACAAATCTTAAAAAAGCTTCACTTTTAAAGAGAGAGGAACTAAAATAGAACGTTCAGATTTTTTTGTAACTTTAGTGTAAATGTATTCTAGCAGTCCTCAAAAATAAAATAATGAACTTGGTAATGAGCATAATATGGGTTGAATTTAAAATCTGTAGTTTTCACATGACGTCACACCCTTATAGAAACGCCCACCTGGAGGGCAAAACAAGGCTGCTTGTTAGCAGTGATGATAGCAGTGACTGACGACTCACGGTTTGTGATCGGGCAGGTTTGCCGGTGTGTTCGGCGCTGGTGTTCAGGGTGAAGTTGAGTGTGTCTCCGGGCAGAGCACAGCTGGGGCTTTGACTGCTCCACAATCCTGGAGCCTCTGGCATGGGGCCCTCAGTGGGCTACACACACACACACACACACACACACACACACACACATTTATTTGCTCTGCTCCTCAACTTAGTGCACTGACTACATAGGCTGAATTTTAAGGCATCATGTGCATCAGACTCCAGAATATAGCCAGTGTGATGAAGAAACCTTTGGACAAATTAGTGCATTCTAGTGCATTTTCAACATTAGTGTATAAATGCTGCTGATGCTCTTCAGACTGACGTGTGTCACCTGGAATATGGAGAGGGACGGGTGTTGTGAGGGCTGTTCGGTGACCGTGACGCTGTTCTCCGGTGAATCACACTCCATGATGGTGAGGATCTTCAGCGCCGGCGGCTGGATGTGCAGGTGTGTCAGACGAGCTTTCTTCAGGTGATGGAAGTCTCCTTCTGTGAGCGTGTACCTGAGAGAGAGAGAGAACGGATCAGTATTGAGCTCCTCTTCATTCCATACCTTTCTGTTCTTTGTAGTTCTAAACTAAAACATGAACTCGACTGGTCATGTGATCACCATCAGCTGAATACAGACACACATGACAGATGCTCAGCAGTGCTTTGGAAATCTGACCCTTGACCTTCATAACAGTGTGTCTGACCTTCGACCTTTCTCCTGGTCTTTGGCGCTCTGCTCATAGATGGCAGCTTCGTTGAAAGAGACCCGTCGTCCGGTGCACGACGCAGACAGGAAATGATCCACGTCCGTATCGCCATGACAACTGGAAGTGGACATCGACTCGCCGCTCTCGAGTCTGATGGTGATGTCTGAAGAAGATAAAAAACCTCAATAATGCAGATCTGTTTGTCTTTTCAGGAGGGAAGATGATCATAAGAGCTTTATTAACATTGCCTCTTAAATGACTGCTAATTATTTTTGATAAATGTTACATTTATATCAGACTCTTTGAAATTCACTATTTTTTACTTAAGACACTCGATCGTATCTTCATTGATGCTTTCTGAGAATTGTTTACTCTCACTTAAAACAAAACCAACCGACATTTAAATTAATAGAACAAAACTAGGTATTATTTAAGTCTCTTAATAGAAAAAAAGATTAATATTTAAATCTTTTAATAGAACAAAACCAATAAATGTTTAAAACTCTTAATAAAACAAAACTGATAAATATTTAAAGCTCTTAATAAAACAAAACCGATAAATATTTAAAGCTCTTAATAAAACAAAACCGATAAATATTTAAACCTCTTAATAAAACAAAACCGATAAATATTTAAAGCTCTTAATAGAACAAAACCGATAAATATTTAAAGCTCTTAATAAAATAAAACTGATAAATATTTAAAGCTCTTAATAAAACAAAACCGATAAATATTTAAACCTCTTAATAAAACAAAACCGATAAATATTTAAAGCTCTTAATAGAACAAAACCGATAAATATTTAAAGCTCTTAATAGAACAAAACCGATAAATATTTAAAGCTCTTAATAAAATAAAACTGATAAATATTTAAAGCTCTTGATAGAACAAAACGATAAATATTTAAAGCTCTTAATAAAACAAAACTGATAAATATTTAAAAATCTTAATAAAACAAAACCGATAAATATTTAAAGCTCTTAATAAAACAAAACCGATAAATATTTAAAGCTCTTAATAAAACAAAACCGATAAATATTTAAAAATCTTAATAGAACAAAACCGATAAATATTTAAACAAAACCGATAAATATTTAAAAATCTTAATAAAACAAAACCGATAAATATTTAAAGCTCTTGATAAAACAAAACCGATAAATATTTAAAAATCTTAATAGAACAAAACCGATAAATATTTAAATCTTTTAATAGAACAAAACCAATTATTATTAAAATATCTTAATAGAACAAAACCGACCAACAAAATCTCCTTATTTCCTTGACTATATTAATTTATTTGTGAATCATTATTAAATCATGTTCAGGCACCTTGTGTCGGCTGACTCTCCTCGACGTATGTAGTGTTGGTTTTTTCCAGGTCATCACTGGCTCTGAACATGAAACAAACACAAACAACATCATGTGAGAATTTCAACGTCATTCATCTGTTGAACTCAAGCATCTGAGATTATTGATTTGTTCAGAGTTTGTAAACACACACACACACACACACACACTACATGTGCTAATGAACATGTTTGTCTAGTCCAGTTTTTCCAGTAAATAAAGTGACATTCTAGAGGATTCTGTGCTGATGGACCCTCGTGCATGAAGAGATGTTTATATTGACTGAATAACAGCATCATCTTCTGCTCTTCAGGAATAACAGCTCCTGTGTGGACTGGGCGGATCGCTGACGTGACACAGGTGAGTATGAATGAATGAGGAGGTTTTCATGTGTGAATGTTCACCTGGAGTAGCGTCGTTCTCCTCGACAGCAGCGGTGACAGAAGACCAGCAGGACGGACAGAACGATCAGCGTCCCGCCGGCAAACACACACAGCATCACCAGCAGCAGGACGTAGTTCTCCTGAGAACCCGACACCAGAGGCACGTCCTGTTACATGCACACGCGTGTCAGTCTGAGATCAGTGTCATGCTCCACACATCAGTGCATTTCACAGAAAACTTTTATTTTTCTGCTTTCTGTGCATTTCCTCCAGTGTACTGGTCAAGAGGCAGAAGATCACAGAAACCCCCCAGAACACACAAGAAACCGTGTGTTAGCATGCTTTTTTGTCTTTCATCACTCACTTTTCATTGTATTTGTAACGTGAGTCATTGTACAACACAATGGTCAACTGCTGTTGTTTTTAATTGTGCTTCATACGTAATTTGAGATTGAAATCACTTACTCTCGCTTTGAACAAATCCAATTATTTAATTCTCTTAACAGAACAAAACCCATTAATATTTAAATCACTTACTTAAACAAAACAGATTAATATTTAAGTCACTTAATAAAACAAAACCGATTAATATTTAGAACAAAACCGATTAATAAATAAAACAAAAATGGTTAATATTTAGAAAACAGATTAATATTTAAACTTCTTAATAGAACAAAACTGAATAATGTTTAGAATAAAACCATTTAATATTTAGAACAAAACTGATTAATATTTAAAATTCTTAATAGAACAAAACTGAATGATATTTAGAACAAAACCGATTAATGAATAAAACAAAAATGATTAATATTTAGAGAACCGATTAATATTTAAACCTCTTAATAGAACAAAACCAATTCATATTTAGAACAAAACTGATTAATATTTAAAACAAAACTGATTAATATTTAAATCTCTTAATAGAACAAAACCGATTAATATTTAGAAGAAAAACAATTAATATTTAAATCACTTAATAGAACAAAAACGATTATTTAGAACAAAACTGATTAATATTTAGAACAAAACCGATTAATAATTAAAACAAAACTGAATAATATTTAGAAATCCTATTAATATTTAAACCTCTTAATAGAACAAAACCGATTGTTATTTAGAACAAAACGGATTAATATTTAGAATAAAACAGATTAATATTTAGAACAAAACCAAATAATATTTAGAACAAAATCAATTCATATTTAGAACAAAACTGATTAATATTTAGAAAACCGATTAATATTTAAAAATCTTAATAGAACAAAACCAATTAATAGAACTGCGTTTAAACAATCAATCAATAGCTTTTCTGATTTTTTTGTTTTTTGTAATTGACGAACTTCGCACCTTTATTGAATCATCACTGAACTGAATTGATCTGAATAATAACTCTATCATCTTCTGTAGAGCTGCTGTACAGCAGAATCTGAATTAGTCTCATATCTGATGAAGTTTGCATCATTGATTCTGATATTTTTCTGTTAATTACTGTGAAGCTGCTTTGAAACAAAATACCTTCAGAAAGAAAGTGCTACAGGTTTGAATGACATGAGGACGAGTAAATGATAACAGAATGATCTTAACCATCCCTTAAACTTGTGTTTCTGCTCTCTGTCTCACTGCAGCGCTGATATACTGTAAGATCCTTCATTAAATATACATTATTCGTCTGTCCGATATGTCTGCAGAATGTACAGCCTGTACTGCAGACGTTTGAGAGTTATCGAGTGTCTCAGCAGCGCTGGATTATACAATTACCTCTGTGAGAGATGACTGATTAATAAGCGCTGACAGACTGTTCATAATCAAAACTCTGATGAAAGATCTTCAGCTCGATTCCTGTCTCTCTCTGAATGCGAAACCAGGACACAGTGCGCTAAAATTAGAGACAGAATAAGGCCTTGAGCCTCGACGCATGCACTGCGCTCACTGAGGAGAGAGTGTGTGTGGATCTGATTTCACTTTCTGTGGAGAAAATAAACATTATTAGCGATCTTTCTCTTTAATGTGCACGTGAACGTTTAGTGTGCACAACTGACAAAAACAAGCTCCTCCAAGGGGTTTCCCTCATGTGAGGTCAATCTTTCCATCCAGTGGGAGCAACCTGGATCAGTGTCTCCATGGCAACAGCCTCCCCGTGGCCCCTCCCTCACCTGAGGTGCTTCCTCATTTAAGAGCAGGTGAAATACAAACTGACTTCAGATCACGAGAAGGAGTGCAATATAGCTCTATCACGACTGAGATTAGGCCATAGGCACGTCAAAATTACAATCGCAAATACGGCATATTATTTGTATAAAATAAAAGATTATTTATGAACAATAATATTTAAATGAACAATAATAGCCACTAGAAACGTATAAGAAGTTTGTACAATAGCAAATAAACACAACAAACAAGTCAAAAGCAGCGCTCTAGTACAGGATTAAGTTAAATAAAAATATAAGGTTATGAAACTTAACTTTGCCCTTGTTCCAGATCAAATCAATTTGGCTAAGTAATTGATTAATAAGACCAAAGATTGCCCTTTTGATATACCCAAAACTAATTATATCTCATGTTTAACCACTATCGACATAAGCGGCAACTTCCTGATGGACTGGCTGAGATGAAGCTGTTCTCGGCGGGTACACGAGCGCTGAACGGCCGCTGACGGCCTGGAGTTCGCATCTCCCAAAACGTCTAAATAAATTGTCAAATAGGCTGTATGTCTATATATCCATCGCATATTTGAGGTCTAAACAACTACATTCTTGCCTAAAAACTCTTAAAACTACATTCTGTGACCCAGTAACAGTAGTATTTGTAAAATTACAGTGGGTTTGATCCTCCATTGACGCTCGCTGTGAGAAATGCTGCCAGTGTAGATCCGGCAGAAACAAGCGGAGTGATACAAATTGTGAAACGGTTTGCGTGTGATATTAGTAGACTACTGCATGGCTGGAAAAGGCTCTCAGCCAATCAGATTCGAGAACAGAACTAACTGTATACCTTTCAAAAGTTCGGGGTCAGTAAGATTTTTTTTCTAATTTTATTTGGCAAGGATGCATTAAATTGATCAAAACTGACAGTAAAGGCATTTATAATGTTACAACAGATTCTATTTCAAATAAATGCCATTCTTTTGAAAAATAAAATGTCAGTTTTCACAAAAATATGACTGTTTTCAACATTGATAATAATCATAAATGTTTCTTGAGCAGCAAATTATCATATTAGAATGATTTCTGAAGGATCATGTGACACTGAAGACTGGAGTAATTCAGCTTTGATCACAGGAATAAATTACATTTTACTATATATTCACACAGAAAACAGTTTTTACATTATAAAAATATTTCACTATTTTTACTGTATTTTTGATCAAATAAATGCAGCCTCTGTGAGCAGAAGAGACATAAAAGACCCCAAACTTTTCAACGGTAGTGTATTTCACTTATTCTAGCTTTTACAGTTAGAGCTATACTGATTCTAAAAATGTCCATGATTTTTAAAGATTTATTAATTTCTATGCTTTTTCCAGTGTTTTCTCATCCCCAGATTGTTCCAGGTTTTGCTGACGGTGGGATGCTGTGGACGAACACATGCTGCATACTGAGTTCCTCTTGTATGTGGTACAGGTGACGTGATTTTGAACACACCCAATAACTCAAGCTGTTCTTGTTTTTCTCGTCCGCAGCGAATGAAACAGATTCTCTCACAGATTTTCAGTGCGTCTCCAAACAGCAAGATGGACTTTCAGAGAAGAAATGCCAAAAGAGAGAAAAACACTTAGTCTGCAGTTTTCCAGGCAGCAGTGAAGCCGTTTCTCATGATGATGTTCTGCAGGTTTTGTGTGTGTTTCCCATGTTGTCCAATAGTTAGCCATTCATTGGAAATGAAGACCCATTTCCAAAAAGTTTGAACATTTTCTCACCTGCATTTGACATGCAAATCAAATAACACTGAATACATCTGAACAATGTCCTCTGATCATTAAAGTTTAACTGCTATCATATATTATGCTCTGTTTATTGTATTTCTGTTTACCTGAATTGAAAAAAAAGCACCAGAACTGTTTTTTTTTCTCTCTAAAAACCATTTATTGGACTTCTCACCATTTTGCACATAGGAATGAATGGGTAAGTATGGTAACCAGTATGTGTGTGTGTGACACGTGTTTGTTGGGAGTGTGTTTGCAGTGTTGTACTCACAGTGGTGAGACGGGTCTGTAATGGAGACTCATCACTCATGATCCAGAAGCGTGTGTGTGACGCCTGCAAGAACAGAGGAGAAAACGACAGGCAGTGAGTGAGTGAGTGAGTGAGTGAATGAGTGAGTGAATGAGTGAGTGAATCAGTGAGTGTGTGTGTGTGTGTGTGTGTGTGTGTGTGTGTGTGTGTGTGAGTGTGTGAGTGAGTGAGTGAGTGAATCAGTGAGTGAGTGAGTGAATCAGTGAGTGAGTGTTTGTGTGTGTGTGTGTGTGTGTGTGAGTGTGTGAGTGAGTGAGTGAGTGAATCAGTGAGTGAGTGTGTGTGTGTGTGTGTGTGTGTGTGTGTGTGTGTGTGTGAGTGAGTGAGTGAGTGAATCAGTGAGTGAGTGAGTGAATCAGTGAGTGAGTGAGTGTTTGTGTGTGTGTGTGTGTGTGTGTGTGTGTGAGTGAGTGAGTGAGTGAATCAGTGAGTGAGTGAGTGAATCAGTGAGTGAGTGAGTGTTTGTGTGTGTGTGTGTGTGTGTGTGTGTGAGTGAGTGAGTGAGTGAATCAGTGAGTGAGTGTGTGTGTGTGTGTGTGTGTGTGTGTGTGTGTGTGTGTGTGTGAGTGAGTGAGTGTGTGAGTGAGTGTGTGTGAGTGTGTGAGTGAATCAGTGAGTGAGTGAGTGTGTGTGTGTGTGTGTTTGTGTGAGTGAGTGAGTGAGTGTGTGAGTGAGTGTGTGTGTGTGTGTGTGTGTGATTGAGTGAATCAGTGAGTGAGTCAGTCAGTCAGTGAGTGAGTGTGTGTCTGTTAGTGTGAGTGAATCAGTGAGTCAGTGAGTGAGTGAATCAGTGAGTGAGTGAATCAGTGAGTCAGTCAGTGTGTCACTGTGAGTGAATCAGTGAGTGAGTGAGTGAGTCAGTGAGTGAGTGAGTGAGTGAGTGAATGAGTCAGTGAGTCAGTGAGTGAGTGAATGAATCAGTGAGTGAGTGAGTGAGTGAATGAGTCAGTGAGTCAGTGAGTCAGTGAGTGAGTGAATGAATCAGTGATTGAGTGAGTGAATCAGTGAGTCAATGAGTGAGTGAGTGGATCAGTCAGTGAGTCAGTCAGTCAGTGTGTGTCAGTGAGTGAGTGAGTGAGTGAGTGAATGAATCAGTGAGTGAATGAATCAGTGAGTGAGTGAATGAGTGAGTCAGTGAGTGAGTGAATGAATCAGTGAGTGAGTCAGTGAGTGAATGAGTGAGTCAGTGAGTGAGTGAATGAATCAGTGAGTGCGTGAGTCGGTGAGTGAGTGAATGAATCAGTGAGTGAGTGAGTCAGTGATCGAGAAGCGTCTGTGTGATGCCTGCAAGAACAGAGAAAATGACAGGCAGTGAGTGAGTGAGTGAATCAGTGAGTCAGTCAGTCAGTTAGTGTGTGTCTGTGTGTGTGTGTTCTAATGGGTCACAGACAGCAGAGAAACACAATGCTGAATGTAAATCATACAATACAACCATATACTCAATTAAGCACAGCACAGTTAATAAGTTAATCAACTTTTAAAAGGGATGAGAAATGCTTCTCATAGACTGTGTGTAGAATCAAACTCTTCTGTATATTGACACACATTCATCCGTCACTTAGTAATTTGGCTAATTGTGACATTCTGTGTTCAGCTGCTAAATCACTTACACAGTCTCTATGTCATGTTAACACTTTTACAGATTGTTGAATGTCTGCAGTTCATGTTGATGTTAATAAATGTGATTTTTGATTACTTTTGTATAATGCAGGTTATGTGATGTGTGTCTTGAAGTGAAACGGGTCGAGACGCACTGGACTGTGACGTTCTGGTAGGACTGATGCTGCTCAAACACACACACACACACACACACACACACACACACACACACACACACGTCCAGTGAACTAGAAGCCATAAAAACACTCAAACATCCACTTCATTCTGCATTCATTAGAGCTCTTTAACTCTAACCGCACACACAATCGCAATTAAACAGCGAGCCAATGTTTCCTGTGCATGTGTGATGCTGGGAAACTGAGCGTCTGACGGAACATTGAGTATTCATGAGGAAAACTATTGCTCCAACACACACACACACACACACACACACACTCTCCTGGAGGAGAGCAAGAGATGCCCACTGATGTCATCTGGGGCATTATGGGATTGATGGAGGATGCTGTGGCGGTTAGTGAAGCAGTGCTGAGAGCTGCAGAAAAGTAGGACACGGAGAATCTACAGCACTGCACTTCTGCAGCCGCCTGCCTTTATTAATGACTGAAATCTGGAGAGCAGGATGTCACATGACCAGCGCAACGATGACCTATATTTTATATATTTATTATATAAGTAAAAATTAGCTGATAAAATACCAGAATTTACATTTTATTTATATATATATATATATATTAGAGATGCACCGATACTAAATTTGTCCACCGATACTGATAGCCGATTAATTATTCTGCCGATACTGATAAAGATACTGATAGTTTGGGGGTTCTGCCTTTTATACCTTCTTTTAAATTGATAGTTTCATTATAATTCTTCATTAATCATTATATTTTTAATTATTATATTTTGAAAGATTAAGAAACTTGTTTCAGAGTAACTGCTATCAGTTATAAACAAGCACATTACTCACATCAATATTAATACACATTAACTAAATTCTGAAGATTAAATTAATATTTCCTAACTTTCTGAATGTTATTAATTCATATAATTACTATTAATATTGAACATCAAACTGGTTTCTTAGCATTTTCGTTACACAAAGCACAAATGCAGTGCATTTTCCGGCCCTCTTTTGATTGACAGGATATATCGGCCCTGACTATTGGCTGTTTTTAAACTATTGGCTGATAGTGTGAAAATTTGCTTTTATCGGCCAATATCGATTATTGGCCGATATATCGGTGCATCTCTTTATGTATATATATATGCTAAACATTAATTATGCACAATATTTAATATTTTTAAACTTTTTTTACATTTTGAATAACCTCAGAATATGCAAATATTGGCCAGTATGTACAAGTCTATCACTAGTCAGTTATAATAATTAAATCCTCCGCTAAATGAAATCATATGAAATCAGTTGTGACGTGTGTGATTGGATGATGTAAGCTGGTTTCATGAGATCTGTACATGTGAATGCATTGAGAGCATTACATAAAGCCAGTGTGAGGTGAATGATTCCTCTGCAGTGTGGAACTCACACAACAGTCTTTTGTTGCTCGTTGAGGCACGAGCGTTTTACAGTTAATCCAGCGCGCGGCTGGTAAAGCTCGAGGTTTGTTCGGCGCTTACGTCACTATTGCTGTTTTGATCGAGTGGCTTTGAAATGTTGATGCATCGCGACGCGTCCCGCGCAGGGCGGTGAAATGACGCTCCTTCAAAGTCGATGATCACGAGAGACGCGCGTAACACACATTTCCATCATCACAGACACAGTTAGATTATTAGCGGAACTCAGAGACGCGTATTCAGAACGCGCTTCGTCCTCAATGCAATAATGCATTTTAAATCAAACGCGTTAAATGCAGGCAGACAGATGAGTGCCAGATGTGTCGCTAAACATCAGCGCGCGTGAATGGGGGAATCACTCACCTATTTGTAATGCATGCTGTCCGCGCGAGGGACGCGTTATAAGCGCTCACCAATGGCACGACGCTCCAGCAGGCGCGTTACATTTCATCCTAATGGCAGCCGGAGTTTATGAATGAAGCCCGGAGATGAAGCCACGCCCACTGGCGGTGATGATGCGAGCGGTGGGATTCCTCCTCGATGTGCGTCAGAGAGGACGATGATGATGATGATGATGATGGTGCTTCATTGTGCACTGCAGAAATGCACTGATTCACAAAACCGGTAGTGTTCAATCATATCCAACTATAGTAATCACGTTTACTTGCTAATTAATATCATGTATTTTGGGAACTGCAGATGAAGAAGTGTGTGTCTACAGTGAGAATAAGAGCTCGAGCAGCGGGAGGTGTTTCACTGCAGCAGGTGCGCGTGCACTTCATACTGATGCACGTTCACACAGCTCACACTCTTCAAGTAGTAAATAAAACAAAGATTATTGGAGAATGTTTTAAAAGAAAATACTGTCAAAATATATTCCAAGAATGTTCCAATTAAGTTATGAAAAATGTTTTTTCTTAGTTATGCAAACGTTAAAGGAACATTGCATTGTATCATTCTTCAAACATTATGGGAACGTTACTTTTCAATGTTCTCTGAACGTTCTGAAACAAGTAACATTTAAACAAACGCCCAACTGAAATGTTTCAGAAAACGTTCCATGAATGATGATGTAAGTAATGTTTCTGCGCTAACGTTCTGAGAACATTATTAAAGACCAGATAACATTGAACAAACATTCTATTAACGTTACTGGAAGAACGTTTGTTCATCACTTTGCCAGAACGTTGTTAGCCGTTGTTAGTCTTTCTACTTCAAAATTTCATGTTTAATTCAGATTCGTTTCTTTTTTAACTATTTGTGAAATTTATCAGTTTCTGGGACTGGCAGTGTTTATAGATGACAAATATTACATAAAAATATGCAACTTACATTTAAAAAGAAACTCCACATTCTACAGGCCAGGGGTCGAATAATTAATTCGGTCTAATAATTATAAAAATGTAGGCTAAAATTAAAATAATTTTAAAATGAATGCAATCAAAATAAAACACTTACTAAAATTAATTAAATCATAAAATGTAAAAAAAAAAAAAATTATTTTAGAATAAAAATGTAAAAATAAAACACTTTCTAAAATTAATTAAATCATAAAAATATTTTTTTTAAATTATAAAAATATAAAAATAAAACACTTACTAAAATTAACTGAATCATAAAAATGTAAAATTAAAATATTTTTAAAATATAAAAATAAAACACTTACTAAAATGAATTATATCATAAAATGTAAGATAAAATCATTTAAAATTAATACAATCAAAATAAATCACTAACATTAATTGAATCATAAAAATGTAAAATTAAAATATTTTAAAATACAAAATATAAAATAAAACCCTTATACTAAAATTAATTAAATCATAAAATGTAAAATAAATTAAAAAAAATAAAATCAAAAAGCAAAATAAAACATTTACTAAAATGAATTATATTTTAATTTAACATGTTTATAATTTATTTAAAATAAAAAATATAAAATAAAACTTATTAAAATTAATTAAATCATAAAATGTAAAATAAAAGTAATTTTAAAATAAAAAATATCAAAATGAAAGGTACTAAAAAGGATTAAATCATGAAATTGTACAATTATTTTTATAAAAAAATATAACTAAATAAAACTTACTAAAATTAATTGATTCATAAAAATGTAACAAAAATATTTGAAAATAAAAATATCAAAAATAAAACATTTACTAAAATGAATTAATCATAAAAATGTGCAATAATTTTTTATATAAAAATATAAAAATAAAACACTAAAAGGAATTGAATCATAAAAATGTAAAATTAAAATAATTTAAAAATGAACACAATCAAAATAAAACCCTTACAAAAGCTTCTTTTATTTGTTTACCTGCACATCATGTGACCCTTAACTCACATCAGAGAACGGTGAACACATGTGTTGATAAAATGAACTTAAAAAGAGCGTATAGAACAGTCAGAGGGGTCCAGCTGACTAAAACACCTGCTGATTAACTGGAAATTCACATTTCTGTAAATATTTCTGTGTGAGAAAAGCTAAAATCAAGAGAAGAATCTGATGTTTGTTTGCAGCATTAGTTATGGATGATAATAACCCTGCTCTGTTTTCTCTAATATATCTGTTTTTTCTTCCAGGTCCCCTGATGAGCTTGTATGACGTATGATTATACTTTCAGTGATTCCTGGACATGTATGTTCATTTTGATTTTTAAAACCAATTCATAAATTTCTATTTTATTTTTCTATTTCATTCTATATAACAGTCCTGTTCTCTACTGTAGTGCTGTAGTTCCTATGACTGACACACGGTGTCACTGTTTCACTTCATTGAAGATCATGTGCTGCACAGAGAACATCAGATCAACAGCATCATTGGTCTGAATGTCACTGCTGTTTAACCAGCGTCCTCAGAAAATACACTGTGATCCTTACAAACTGCATGCTGTGCTTTCTTCAGTGTGTAATGTTGCTGTTTGATCATGAAAAAGCTTATTATTATTCTCTATATCAGTGTCAGTGTTTCTGAACTCCTGAAACGCCTCCATTGTAGTCTTGAGTTTTCTTCACAATATATAATTATAAATAATTCATGCGCAGAATAAAGGGGCGGGGCCTGGTTGAGTTAGTTAGTAGTGTGTTGAAACTGGCCGTTATGGTAAGGGGCGGGACATTTCCCAAACACCAATCACAACACACTGCTCCAGCCGACCAATCAGAGCACATTGTGCTTTTCAGAAGGAGGGGCTTCATAGAGACAGGAACTAAACAGAGCGTTACTGACAGACTGGGAAGAGAGGAGCTGAACAATGGAGAATATGAGGAAAATAATCAACATTCAAGCATCTAAACCTGTTCTAGCAGGAGGCCCGTTTAACAGAAAATGATACAAAAACCACCAGTAGGTGAATCATTCACTCAACCAATTTGTTCAAAACGGCTGATTCATTCAGGGACAAGGCAGAAATGACTGAGTGAGTCATCGAGTCATTCATTAGAATGATTCATTCAAAAACGGGGATAAATTCAGTAAAGAAACTGAAACTGTGTTGCTCGGGACATGACTCTACTGTTTGGAACTATTTTTGTTTTCAAAATAGAGGAAAATCAGACAGTATTGTGTCTAAAATTTAAGCCACTTAATGTCCTATTAATTTGTATAAAATCAATATTACATTTGCAAACGTGCTGATATTCAGGAAAACAGCACTTGTGCTCATGTGATATTGCGTGTAAAAAACTTTTTTTGCACCATATTTTGGTTTTTGGAAGCATTTTTATTAATTTTGGTAGCATTTTTGCCCCATTTTTTGCACCATCACACGCCTCTGGTGTGTGATGGTGGGGCTTTTTTTCGATCCTCGCCCTCTTTTTTTGCAAGGCCCGTTTCAAGTGAAACATAGCAAAGACTGCGACTGAGAAAAGCCCCAAAACAAGATCAAGACTGGCGTAATAACAGGTCCTCCTTAAATCTGAAACATGCATGTGTACGCATATGCTTGAAATATCCCACGTCACTGGTGGCTCCGGGGACTCCAGACAGTCAGTGACCCTCAAGTTCATGAGACGCGCCCTCATCAGTCAGCGCAATATCAGATGTGCGACGCACACTGATTACTGGAAGTCATCATAACCGTGGGCTGAAGCGGCTTCCTGTCAACTTCCTGTGCTAATGAAATCATTTGACACAGTGCAACAATGAAAACAACTTAATGTTTCATTGTGTCTCACTTCATTTAGTGAGAGAGAAATGCATCTGCAGAAGCTCAGCACCGAACAGCATCATTCGGTCCAGAACTTGCAGTTATTCTCATCTGGTTTTGCTGAAGTCACAGAATCAAAGAGCAAACAGGAAGTGAAAGTTATCAGGTGGAGCGTCAAAAACGGCTGTATGTGCAGCTGCTGCAAAACTGACCTTTGACCAGCGGCTCCTGCGAGCTTCAGTACGGGAGAATTAAACTGATCAAAAGTGACAGTAAAGACATTTCTAATGTTACAGAAGATTCTACTTCAAATAAATGCTGTTCATTTGAACTTTCTGTTCATCAAAGAATCCTGAAAAATTAAATGGGTCACGGTTTCCACAAAAATATGAAGCTGTTTTTAACACTGATAATAATCATAAATGTTTCTTGAGCAGTAAATCATCATATTAGAATGATTTCTGAAGGATCATGTGACACTGAAGACTGGAGTAATGATGCCTCGGTGAGCAGAAGAGAAACCTAAAACTTTTCGAGTGTATATAAAACACTCCTAGAGCTTGTGTTACAAGATCTACACATTACTCGTGGCCAGATATTTATATTTTATATTTCCATGAGTGTAAGATGATAAGTAGTTCCTTATATGAGTCAAGCATTTAGTGTGCAAATAAAGCAAGACACTCAGACTACAAACTACTGCAAAAAAAACTCTGTTCTTCCTCATTATTTCTGTCTTGTTTTCCAGCACAACATTGTTTTAAAATCAAGATACATTTACTGGAGAAGCAAAATGACAAAATGAAAAAATTATCGAAATTAAGTGAGTCTTTGCTTCAAACAAGAACAAATATCTGCCAATGAGGTCAGAAAAATAGGGAAAACAAGATTATTTTTCTGACTCCATTGGCAGATATTTGTTCTTGTTTTAACCATAAACTCGCTTCCTTTTCACACATTTTTCAGTAAACAAGATTTAATATCTTCAGTCATTTTTCTTGTCCAGCAAATGTATCTTGAATTAAGAATATTTAGATATTAAAATAGCCGTACTGGAGCACTATTTGTGTTTGCAGATGAAGACAGAAAGATATGAGACGCATCATGAGCAGAATGAGAGTTTGTTGTCAAATATCAGGGAGAAACACATGAGGAAACCTGGACAGAAAGCCATGTGGGAGCGATGAGGAGGTGGATGTGGGCCGGGAATAGAGTGACGCAGGAAGGGAAGGGGAGGCGCAGCGCTATTTTAGTCCTGCGATAGGGAATACAGTGGCATGTCTCTGCTGAACTGTTCTCTGACGTCACGGCTCTGGCAAACTCCTCCACAGAATTCTGCCAAACACACACACACACACACACACACACACTGACCTTCTCCGGCAGTGATTGCATTACAATAGCGCAGCACCTGCAAGCACAGCACTGACTGATGAAGGCTGTATTAATACTGTCTGTGAAAGAATCACAGGCCTGATATTCTGATCCGTCTTCATCTTCAGCATGAATTCTCTGAGCCGAATCACAGTTCACTCCTAGAAGAAAAGGTTCTATATGGAAGCTTAAAGCGTTCCGACAGACGCTTCATATATAGAACCTTTTAGGGCTTCCCATCATGGGATCATTTTATGGATTTAGTGTTAATTAATAATATTTTTATTTTGGTTACATATTATGAACTAAACAGCGCGTAATTAACTTTGTCGCTAGAAAAAAATCTAAATAACCTATTAAACATAAAAGTATTATGCAGTCATTTAAGACATTTCTCCATAAATAGAACCTTTTTGGCATTATAGGGTTCCTTTAAAAAATGAGTCAAGAACCCTCGAGTTTTATATAGAACCATTTTTTCTAAGCGTGTCTATACATGAAGATGATTATAGATGCATTTGATGTCTTTAGATATTTTGCTTATCTTCGACTATGACTGTCGAGCTCCAAAAAAGACAAAACACCACAACACCAAAAGTATTGTGAATTTAATTGCTGCAGGATTTAGTTTGAAACTATTCTCACTCAGAAAATGCTAGTAAATTTCAGAAATCATTACAAAGAAACTGCAACCAACACGTTGAATGAAACAGTAAAATGACAGTAAAGACATTTATAATGTTACAAAAGCTTCTATTTCTAATAAATGCTGTTCTTTTGAACTTCATATTCATCAGTGTATCACAGTTTCCACTAAAATGTTACGTAACGCAACTGAACTAACCATCAAATTTGGAAGTAGAAAGACTGAAATATTTTCTTGTAAAACATACTCCAATAATCTTCAAAAAAGTCATTTTTTACAGAGCCTACATGGCGCATTTAGTTCTTTTGGAGCGTGACAGTTGTGATCACTAAACTGTTGATGTGTTGAAAAGAGTTGCGTGAAGAATCTTCCTTTTGTGTTCAGCAGATAACAACACACAGGTTTGATTGTGAGGAAATGACTCAAGTTTTATTCTGGTGAACTGCTCATTTAAGCCTTTAAAAACATTAGAAGAACAAAAAGTTTAAAAAAAACTTTCCGTGAATGATGCATAAATAGCATTAACATTTTTAGAGCATTATTCAAGACCAGATAACGCTGTACAAACGTTCAATTAATGTTACTGGAAGAGCGTTGGTTCATAACTTTGAGAGAACCTTTCCAGAACGTTCAGAGAACGTTCCCTGTCAGTTGTGACCCTCAAAGTGACAGTCAATGATCCATATTGTGGCTTATCAAAACAATCACAATGTGTTTTACACACATACTGACTAACCCATGAGTAACCCGTATTACTGTAACCTTTGCATAATACACCCTGGCATAGATTGTAAAACAATCATAAAACAACACACATCATGATATCGGAATGTTCTGTTTCAGGAACAGGGCTGGGAATTCCACTTGCACAAATGTTCTACATTCCTTTCGGAGCCGTTTTGGCTTTTGAGCAAACTCCTCCCGTAACACTGAACAGACATGCTGCAGATATGAACCCAAGCTGATGAGAGCGATGTGAAGAGTAACGCTGGCAAATTCCTAAACACTGCGGCACTTGGAAAAAGAAGGAAGTGATCTTGAGTCACACCTGACAAATAATACAGCAGACGAGTGACACTTGATGGGTAAACAGGGCATCATGGGATGTGATGATTCATCATGTTCTTGCTGGCTGTGTCCAGATATCACATAAAAACATGCTTTACTCTGAACTGCAGTCAAACACATTACTAACTCATCAGGCCTGTTTGACAGATCACAGTATCTACAGGTCAGGATTCGTCAAATGGAAGGATTTGTGTGTTCATATTAACACATCCTCTTAACTATTCGGTACAGTTCAAATGCAATGTAAACATTAGGACATGATTCATTTGCGATTTACAAGTTTTTGATTCAATTCCGATCTTCATTCAAGTCAAGTCAGCTTTATTTCTATAGCGCTTTATACAATACGGACTGATTCAAAGCAGCTTTTCAGTGATAACAGGAAAATGATGCATTTCGGCTGTTTTCCAGCCGGAGCCAGCTCAGTGTTGATTCAGTTCTGTTGTAAAGATCATCAATTATTTAGTTCCTTTAATCTGTAAAGCAGTTCTGCAAAAGATGATTGATGTCATCGTTCAGCTCAGTTTCGTTCTCATACAGCAGCATCAGTACAGTCATATCAATAATATTGCTGAATATATAAAATTATGTTGGAATTAGTGGAATCACATTGGCATGGTTCAAATCATACTTATCTGACCGTTACCAATTTGTAGCAGTACATGAAGAGATGTCATATCGATCACAAGTTAAGTATGGAGTACCACAAGGCTCAATACTAGGACCTTTGCTTTTCACCCCGTACATGCTACTAGACCTTCAATTCAATATTGATTCTTTTTGATATGTATCAGGCACAACATATATATATATATATATATATATATATATATACACACACACACACACACACATGTGTATATATGTGTGTGTGTGTGTGTGTGTGTGTGTGTATGTATGTATGTATGTATATATATGTATAACCAACCCAGCCCTAATAAATTTTATTGAAAGAAAGAAAGAAAGAAAGGCTACATACATACATACATATGTATGTATGTATGTATGTATATATATATACACACACACACACACACATACATATATATATATATATATATATATATACAGCGTGTATATATATATATGTGTGTGTGTGTGTGTTTGTGTGTGTGTGTGTGTGTATTGATATCGTTTCATCAAAATGAGAATAGATAACCAACCCAGCCCTAATAAATATTATTGAAAGAAAGAAAGAAAGAAAGAAAGAAAGAAAGAAAGAAAGAAAGAAAGGCTACATACATATGTATGTATGCATATATATATATATATATATATATATATATATATATATATATATATATATATATATATATATATATACACAGTGTGTGTGTGTATATATGTGTGTGTGTGTGTGTGTGTGTGTGTGTGGGTGTGTGTGTGTGTGGTTGTGTGTCCCTTAAAGGAGGTGATAATTTTTTCATGTTATCAATTACAGTGTCCATTCCAGTCCAATTACAATCCAAGAATAAGAGAATGTTTGAATTATTTAATGAAATGCTGAGCTGTTATGAATGATCGCTGTACTGACACTCTGATTGGTCACCATCGCATTGGAGAGGGTGGGTGGGCGGAGCGCTGCGTACATGTGGGTGTTACGAGCGGACAGCTGATTGGCTGGTACGTAGAAGGGAAGCGTATGCGCTAACGCTATTGGTTGTTTGCGGTAGTGGGCGGGATCTGTCAGCTGCGGAGTCGCAACAAATGTAGCAGCAGCGGCAGAATCGCTGCACACACCGCAGACCGAGCAATCGGCTTAGGCTTATAGAATAAAGAGCTGCGTTACGAGTGGAAAACCAGGCACTTTTTCCGTATAAGTATTTGGATCCTAATGGCCTGTTGATAGTGACTTTTTTCGCGTCTTTCTGTGCCGTTACTGTTGCAGCGCGAGACTTTGGAGACGAAGACATCCCGAAAACACAGAAGCACCGACGTGGAAGGAATATTACGTTTTTTACGGGATTATCGGATGGAGCGGAACACCGAGGCGCGGAGTTGCAGCAGGTCCCGGTGTCCGGATCTCCTCCACAGCGACACATCCATGAAGGTATCGATCAACTCCACGACAGGAACCCGCTTTGAGCTGTCCGTTCCCCCGGAGGAGACCGTGGACGGGCTGAAGAGGAGACTGGCGGAGAAACTCCGGGTCCCCAAAGAGCGACTGCTGCTGCTGCACCGAGACGCGTGAGTCCGGGACGCGCCGCTCATCTGATCCCGAGTGGAATTTCTGTCTTGATTTGGAATCAGTTCCTAACGGGATCAAGTAGCCTAACAACAGGGGCGTAGTTTGGTATGGGGAAGCTAGGCTATAATAACCAAGACTAGCAAGTGCAACCCCTAATATTTATATTATTTAATGATATATTCCACGCGCTCAAAGCTTTAATGGGGGTCTCATCCGAAACGCGGCATGACTGAAGCCGGTTTATTTCATCTGTCGTGAGTGAATCACCAGCACGCACCGAAAGTGTGATAAGATTTGCTTGAAGCCGATGATAAATTGTGCAACTCATGTGATTACTAAAGAAAATTTACCACCGTAAAACGTCAATCATCTAAAGAGCCACGTCTTTGTAAGGGCAAGCTTTACTCTGGACCTTCATGAATAATTGATCAAGATACTTTCATCTATGTGTAAAATCAAATGTGTTCTGTTCTAACGATGATTGATATCAGGAAATACCTGGTTTTCAAATATCCAAAAATATGACATGAATCATTAAGAGCCTGATAAAACGAGCAGATAATGAACACTTTCAATAGAAGGAAATGTTTTGAAGTAGAAAATTCTGTCAAACTGAAAGGGTTCCAGATGCTTAAATAATATAAAATACTTCATACCTGTGTATTCTATGCAAACAATGAGTTATGTTAAATATTAATTCATTGCAGTAATCAACTTTGCATGTGTGGTTTGCCACAAAAATGCATTTTGCAAAACAAATTTTCACAAGAACTCTGATAAAACACTTCAAACCGAATCTACGCCCTCGAGCAACAATCAGATCAATTGAAATTGAACACCATCAGAAGAACTAAAATAAGATTTGTACGATTGTTTGAACTGTGTTCTAGTTTCGTTATGCTGGAATCCTGTAAGTATTCCAGTGTGGATCCTGTAGGATTGATTCCAGATTCTGACAGAATCATGTGGATTGTTTTACTGGAGAGGCGCATTGATTCTTCTTAAATCAGCATTGAACATTTAGTCAAGTAGCTTCATACAGTACAGATTGTTTCAAAGCAGCTTCACAGTAATAAACATGAAAATAATGTCCTGATGCGTCTGTCAGATGCATGATGGGAAATGACAGTGATTGTGTTCTCCGTCTCCAGGAGGTTAAGCTCAGGAAAACTGCTGGATTTCGGTGTGGTTGACGGAAGCAGACTGACGCTGATGCCCACTGTTGAAGCCGGACTGATGGTAAATAACACCTCCTCCTCCTCATAAATGACATTTTCACATTTAAAGACCTCATGATACCAAAATAGACTTTGGAACCGCAAACTGTGAAGTCGAGTAAGCTTTATTTCGACAGCGCTTTATACAGCAGTTTCACAGTAATAAACAGAATTGGTGACGCAAACTTCATCAAATATGAAACAAATTCAGATTCAGTTGTAAAGCAGCTCTACAGAAGATGATAAAGTCATTATTCAGACCAATTCAGTTCAGTTCAATTACTGTGTAGAGTTCAACAGTTATGAAATTAGTTCAATTCAGCTGTGATCAACTCTAATAGTGTCATTATTCAGCTTCATTCATATTCAGTGTTGATTCAATTCAGTTCAACACTGTTGATGTTGCAAATTTCATTGATTATGAATCAAATTCAGTTTCAGTAGTACCATTTATTCAGCCTGATTCAGTTAAATGTTGATTCAGTTCAGTTCAATAACTGTGTTGATGTTGCAAATTTCATTGATTATGAATCAAATTCAGTTTCAGTAGTGTCATTCAGATCAATTCAGTTTAATGTTGATTCAATTCAGTTCAATAACCTTGTTTTTGGAAATTTCATCAATTATGAATCAAATTCAGTATAAATGGTGTCTTTTATTCAAATTGATTCAGTTCAATGTTGATTCAGTTCAGTTCAATAATTGTTGATGTTGGAAATATCATCAGTTATGAATCAAATTCAGTATAAATTGTGTCATTTATTCAGCTCAATTCAGTTCGATGCTGGAAATTTCATCAATTGTTATTCAAATTCAATTTAAATAGTGTCATTTTTCAGCTCGATTTATTTTGATTTTGATTCAATTCAGTTCAATAACTGTTGATTTTGGAAATTTTATCAACTATGAATCAATTTCACTATTTCCATTTATTCAGCTCGATTCTGTTCATTGTTGAACCCGTTCAGTTCAATAACTGTTGATGTTGGAAATTTCATCAATTATGAATCAAATTCAATATAAACAGTGTCATTTATTCAGCTCAGTTCTATTCAATGTGGATTCGATTCAGTTCAATAGCATCAGTTCAATGTAAACTAAAGTGTAAAGTAAACTCTTTTGGCCACTCATATGAAGACCTGCTCAGTTTGTGATGTTGTTGTTGTTGTGTGTTTGCAGTCGCAGTCGTGGCGGCCAGAGCAGTCGGTCCTGCAGGCGCTGGAGAGTCTCACAGATGCGCAGGTGAAGCTCTCGCTGCGGTCGCACACTTCCTCTTCTACCAGCACACACTCATTCACAAGAACTCACACAATGACTATTCTAATGAGTTCGCATTTCCCACCAGCAGCTGAATATAACTAGTGAAATACACCCACGCTTGTGTACAAATACACTTATGCTCATTGAGAACAAGTGGTAAACTGCAGGATGTATTCTCAGCGGGCTGCTGCTCTTCATGAATGTTGTTCTGTGTTTTGCTGTATTTGCATGTATGCAAATCTCACAGCAGGTTGCGCGTGTTTTACAAAACTCCAATATGAGATTGCCTTCATAACATTTTATGTTTAACAGATCATTAACATTTGAAAGTTTTTAGGAATCTTTCGTTTAAGACCCTTCGTGTTGCAGATTCATCTGTGAAACCACATGTGCGTACATGTATATATGTAAATATATCTGTGTGTGTCTGTGTGCTCCGCCCCATCAGCGGGTCTGTGCGTCATTTTGGCTATGCAGCGCTGTTTGATGTCAGTTCAGCCTCAGTTTGTGTGTGTGTGTGTGTGTGTGTGTGTGTGTGGTTAGACTTGGAGAGAAACACTCAAGTATGATAAATGATTTCCTAGAACAGACTCATGTTGAACTCTTATTATAACCTCTCTCTGCAGTCTGTGTCACTGTTTACCTCTATGAGGAACATGCAGGAACACTTTACTTAAAGCCTTTAAATATAATGCATTATAAAAGTATTTTTAATGCATTAATTAATGCACCTTATATTGATCTCATGAATAACTGTAACCACACTTCTCTATTAATTCTTACACCTTTAGAAAATATAATGCATTAAAACACATGACAGACAACCAAGTTCAGATATAACAGGGAATCTGCAAATATTATAATGCATTTTACAGTTATTTATGAAAAGATATAATGCATTATATTATGAATACCTTTATAATTCATTATACATAAAGGCTTTAAGTTAATGTTACCATGATTTTCTTCCTCAGTAATTTTGCACAAACATTCTTAAATCAAGATACATTTACTAGAAGATATGAAGTCATTTCTCTTCTCCAGTAAATGTATCTTGATTTAAGAATGTTTAGATATTTGTGCTGGAAAACAAGACAGAAACACTGAGGAAGAACAGAGTTTTTTGCAGCGTGTGTGTGACGCAAGTGTGCAGCGTCTGTGCAGTAGATGCAGTGTTGTGAGCGAGTGCCGTTATCTGCTGTAAGATGTGGTTGGTGAAGCTGTAGGTATTTTTAACCTGGAAATCCTCCTGTGAAGTGAGTTAGAACAGCCCTCGACTGAACCTCCGACAGCTTCTGTTGTCTATATACTGTTTTGTGTGTGTGTGTGTGTGTGTGTGTGTAGGTGGTGCTTCGGGAAGTTTATTTTTGTCAGACGTGACGCAGGTTTGAGTGTGTTCACTCTCTCTCTCTCGCTCTCTGATATTTTCTGAATGAAGCAGGTCTAGTAAAATGAAATGAGTGCATGATTAAAGGGGACCTTTCATGCCCTTTCACAAGATGTAATATAAGTCTCTGGTGTCCCCAGAATGTGTCTGTGAAGTTTCAGCTCAAAATACCCCACAGATCATTTATTATAGCTTGTCAAATTTGCTCCTATTTGGGTGTGAGAAAAAACACGCCGTTTTTGTGTGTGTCCCTTTAAATGCAAATGAGCTGCTGCTCCCGGCCCCCTTTCCAGAAGAGGGCGGAGCTTTAATAGCTCACGCTTCGGTCGCTCAACAACTGGAGAATCTCACGCAGCCAAAATGAGGATTGTCAGTAACGGTGTTCAGCCTTACATTGTTCAAACCGGAGTCGACACTGATGGAGAGACTCAGGAAGAAGTTACAACTTTTAGATGTTTCTGAATGGTTAGTGGATAAATTTATGTAGTTGCTGTGGAGTTGATTCAACTCATCCACTAGCATGTGCCGTCATGTTCATCTTTTGTGTTGAATTGACCCTCGTTTGTGAAGCAGTCCGGCGTAAAATGACGGCATGACAACAACACTCTACTACAACAACTCTTCCTCTTCTCTAAAGCAGCCCAACACGGCCCCGCCCCCTTTGTTGTGTGTTCTCGGGGGCGGGGTTTATGTAAATGTTAGGGTTTGTGATGTCACTAACCCGGGAAGAAGCTCGTTGTAGTTCCTACCAGCCGTTTGTTGTAGTCCTTAAACAGCGATTTCTGTAAAAGAAAATCTCTCCCTTTGCATTGAACTTTGAGTGTCGTAACTTTGCAGATGTTGTTTATGATCAAACAGCAACATTACACACTAACTAAAGTTAAAAAAGTCAAATCATAATCAAGGACCCCTTTACAAAAAGAACAAATATCTACCAATGGGGTCAGAAAAATAATATTGTTTTCCCTTTGAATTAAGTTTTTTTTTCTCCATTGGCAGATAGTCTTAATATCTTCAGTCATTTCTCTTCTCCAGTAAATGTATCTTGATTTAAGAATGTTTAGATATTTGTGCTGGAAAACAAGAGGAAAACACTGAGGAAGAACATCATGTTTTGCAGTGTAGTTCTGCTTCTCTGCAGATCTGTTTATCACTCATTGTTATTTCTCTCTCCTGCATCGTCTTGCTCTCGTCTTCCTGTCAGGGGAATCTCTGGCCTTTCCATTCAGCATCATTGGAAATCATTTGCTCTTAATAGCGTAGTGCGGTGAGGGAGCGGATCAATAGAGCTGCAGGCGCGTCTTCCTAATGCGAGCCATTCACTTCAGACGGATCGCAGAACAACAGAAGATGCTCAACTCGGCCATTTCCATTGATCTCTGAAGCTCGATGTTAATTAACCTCAGATGCCAGTATGTGCAGCTATCAGTACAGATAAAGAATATGTTTACTGACAGTCCTAACCGCGTGATTTAAGGGGTTTTTCGTTGTTTCAGGAATAAACCAGAGGCCGTCTGAAAGCTTCCGCTTTGTTTACAGTCATTTTTAAATACTATTTTTAAACCCATTTTGCTACCAGAATGTATTTCCAGTTCAATCAGGATGTTCTGTTATGGTAAGGGGCGGGACATTTCCCCAAACACGCTCCAGCCGACCAATCAGAGCACATTGTGCTTTTCAGAAGGAGGGGCTTCATAGAGACAGGAACTAAACAGAGCGTTACTGACAGACTGGGAAGAGAGGAGCTGAACAATGGAGAATATGAGGAAAATAATCAACCTGTTCTAGCAGAGCACAAAAACATAACAGGTCCTGTTTAAGAGTGTATGACAGGTGCTTGAAAAATAAGAGGGATTTAATGTGCATAATAAGGGCAGGAAGAGGCAGTGTAAATATTTAAAAACATGATTTATGTTGACTTTAATGGGCGTCATGTGAGTGTTTGTGGGTCTGTCTGCTGTCGAGAGATGGAGAAGTGTTTTGCATGATCGTGATTGTGATCGTGATCTCTCCAGCCTCTCATTTGCCGCCTGTCTTTGTGATTGAAGTGGTCAGTGACTCAGTGTCGTGACTCGCCCGTTCCCGAGAGACGTTTTTGATGATCGTGAGCGATTCATTCATTCACATCACATACACTCACACTACAGGAATTCTGTGTTTCACAGGCTCACACTGTTCTTGTTTTCCAGCACAAATATCTAAACATTCTTAAATCAAGATACATTTACTGGAGAAAATGACTGAAGGTTAAAGGATTAGTTCACTTCAGAATTCAGATTTCCTGATAATTTACTCACCTCCATGTCATCCAAGATGTTCATGTCTTTCTTTCTTCAGTGGAAAAGAAATTAAGCCTTTAGAGGAAAACATTCCAGGATTTTTCTCCATATAGTGGACTTCACTGGGGTTCAACGGGTTGAAGGTCCAAATGTCAGTTTCAGCTTCAAAGAGCTCTACATGATCCCAGACGAGGAATAAGAGTCTTATCTAGAGAAACCATCGGCCACTTTATTAAAAAAAAAAAAAAAAAAGGGAAAAAATATATACTTTTTAACCACAAATAGTCGTCACTGCTCTCTGATGCTCCACACATTACGTAATCACGTCGGAAAGGTCACACGTGACGTAGGCGGAAAAACTCCATCTCATTTTCAAAATCGTCCGACGTTGTTTTACCTTTTTTTTGTAAAGGGTGTTTGACTTAGTCTTTGCACATTCGCCTTGTAAACACTGGATCGGTACTTCTGTCTACGTCACGTGTGACCTTTCCAATGTGATTACGTAATGTGTGGCGCATCAGAGAGCAGTGACGACTATTTGTGGTTAAAAAGTATATATTTTTTTCTGTTTTTTTTTATTTTTTATAAAATGTCAGATGGTTTCTCTAGATAAGACTCTTATTCCTCGTCTGGGATCATGTAGAGCTCTTTGAAGCTGCACTGAAACTGACATTTGGACCCGTTGAACCCCAGTGAAGTCCACTATATGGAGAAAAATCCTGGAATGTTTTCCTCAAAATCCTTCATTTGTTTTCCACTGAAGAAAGAAAGACGTGAACATCCTGGACGACATGGGGGTGAGGAAATTATCAGGAAATCTGAATTATGAAGTGAACTAATCCTTTGAGAAACATGGAGAAAAGCACAATAGGTGCTCTTTAAATGGAATCAGATCTGACTCTCAATGATCTTGAGTATTTTCTGAGAAGAATGTTTTGTCGTTTGCTCTTTCTCGGTCTGACTGGGGCACAAACACACTCGAGCCTCCAGCGCTGCTTCATCTCTCTTTGCCATTTCACTCGTTTTCCCCCTCGTGCAGGAGTTCCTGTGAGTCAGGAGTGTGTTTTGAGTTCATCTCCGCCTCTTTGCGCTCATATCATACTCTCCCATCTGCATACCAGCCGGTCTGGTGTTATGTAAACCGCTTTAAACCAGACTCTTCCCAGTGTCGTATTGCCACACTCGGAGGTTCTTGTAATAGAGAGTTCCTTGGGTGTTTCCTCCTAATTCACTGATTTCCAAACGTCCTGCAGTGCGCAGTCATTGTGTAAATCTGTGAATGTCCAAATTAATGTCACAAAATGCCTTTAGTATCACTTCTTACGTCAGGATTTTACTTTATCAAGTGGTGACAGTCAAACTAAAAAGATATGGGTTTCTCCGGCTTTTTAAAAAAAAAAAATGTTCATTTTACTACTCTTTACTGGAGAAGCAAAATTTTCTGACTCCATTGGCAGATATTTGTTCTTTCTTTAATCAAACTCACTTCATTTTGACGCCTTGTTCCTTAAACAAGTCTTAATATCCTCAGTCATTTTGCTTCTCCAGCAAATGTATCTTGATTTAAGAATGTTTAGATTTTTGTCATGACGCATCAGTTGGTCGCGCTGCGTTACAAAGTACCAACCCACAATTTCTGAGAATTGCGAATGCACTGGAGGTAACCAACAAAAAGTTGTGAGTTTCCAAGACTGCTCTGCTGCTTGCTTCACCCACACCAGTGACTGATATCTGAGACTGAAGCCGTCACGCCAAAGGAAGGTCACATGCCCACTCCAGTTACTGAGCCCAACACACCAACACACAACCTTAAAAGGGGACCTGTTATGCCCTTTTACAAAGTCTTGTTTTTGGGCTCTACTAGAACAGGTTGATTATTTTCCTCATATTCTCCATTGTTCAGCTCCTCTCTTCCCAGTCTGTCAGTAACGCTCTGTTTAGTTCCTGTCTCTATGAAGCCCCTCCTTCTGAAAAGCACAATGTGTTCTGATTGGTCGGCTGGAGCGGTGCGTTGTGATTGGAGTTTGGGAAATGTCCCGCCCCTTACCATAACCGCCAGTTTCAACACACTACTGACTAACTCAACCAGGCCCCGCCCCTTTAATTTTGTGCATAAATTATTTAGGAGTAGGAGTAGTTGAAGGGGAGTGCGACGAGTGACATTAGTGGAGGAGACTGTTACTCATTCAGGCTTCCCTCGCCTGTACCATCATCTCATCTGAAGGCGAGTGAATTCTCCACGGGTCTCTGAAACTACAGGAGATGCTCGCCCTTCTGTTTTTGTGGTGTGAAACCTCAGCGCTGTAGATGAATGAAGCTCAGACTGCTGGTGGTTTATCTGGTTTTAGTAGTACTGTACTGATACTGTCACACACTGAGATATTTATTTATTTATTTAGTCACTCATTCATTTATTAATTTATTCATTTTTTTATGTATTTAATCTTTTTTTCAGTTATTTATTTATTCATTCCGTTATTTACTTACTTTATTTATTTATTAATTCATTTTTATTAATTTTTCCATTATTTTTATTTATTTATTTATTTATTTTCCTTTTTTTAAATTAATTTATTTGTTCATTCAGTTTATTATTTATTCATTTATTCAGTCATTATTTTTTTATTTATTCATT
>NC_067221.1:42149430-42301930 GCF_019924925.1 Ctenopharyngodon idella | reverse complement strand
ACATTCAGTCGAATGTTATTTTCAGCCTTGAGATCTGAGATTTGGCTTGAGATTTGGGCAAATCTCATGAAAACAAGTACAGCTCATATTTCACCCCAAAATCAAAGGAAAATGGATAATATTTTGTACATAAAAGAGAATAAATTAAGCCTGTTTTAGGACCATTAACAGTGTGAAATTTTGCATAACATTTCAGCACATTTAAACCCTGAGTCCTTATTACTGTAATGCAAAAAAATAAATAAATTTTATATATATATATATATATATATATATATAAAATAATTATAAATTTACATAGAACAAAAAATTATATATATATATATATATATATATATAAATACAAATATAGTAGAATTCTCAGAATGAAGATTTCTTTTAAAATTGTGCTAATTATTATATAATACATTTATATAAAAGAAAAAAATATATATTAACATTTATGTAAAAGAAAAATGTGTGTATATATATATATATTAGTCAAACCAAAAATTATTCAGACATTTCTGATTTTTTTGATATAGTTTTACTAGTGGGTTCAGGACACTATAGTTTGTGAAGAGAGCAAAATACAGTAAACTGTGACCATATTATACCCAAAAATTCTTCATACCAGTAAAACTGATACAAATTTGGAACCAAAAATTATTCAGACACTTTGACCTGACCATGTTTTACTTAACTGTTATCTGACATAATTAAGATTCATTTTTTCTGACACAGTTTAACTCTGAGATCTTGTCATATTTTATTATCATATTTTTAAACTATAGTGAATAAACTGTATTAATGAATGAAATGTTCAGGGTGTCTGAATAAATTTTGGTTTGACTGTAGCATTCTCATTATTCTCAGTCAAGATTTGTTTAAAATTGTAGTCTTCATTCAAAATACAGTTTCTCAGTGTGAAATATGTCCAGTACATGTTTTGTGAGATTCACCCATTAATTTCTATGACACATTAATTTAAGAGTCATAATGCGGCATGTATTTTCATGTTCTTGTAGCCCGGACTCAGTTTCTGTGGTTTGTATGATGAATCTGAGCATTTTTAACAAATAAGATGGACTGTTTCCAGAAGCAAACGTATCCGTTTCTCACTTACTGTACTTCTGAAATGAAGAGAAGGAAACATTACTGTCATTATGAAAGCTAAAACAAACCTCTTACTCATTTCTTTCTTCTTCTGGACACCGGATAAAGAACGGCACACATGTACTCAGTGACTGCGGCCTTATTTTATCTTTAAGGAACAACAAATGCAAATAATCTGGATCGATGTGGATTCCCCAAAACTCTTCTATGAATGTCTGTTTCCTGTTACTGGCAGACTGTGGAATCTGGAAGGCGTCAGTCAATTTTGAACAAGCGTGAACTGAACTCTGATGAGCGACTGATGTCACCTGCTTTTCATGCATCATTGATAATGAACCCGTCCTTACGTTTGTCTCCTTCTGTTGGGTCTTTGTTGTCCAGTTTATGCATCAGAAGCGCTTCTGTGATGATCATGAAGGCATGAAGCGGGACTCAGAGAGTTGAGCTGGTCAGTCTGTCGCTTCAGAAGCCGTGTAGCACATTCATACGACTGTATTAAATTATAAAACCATCTGGTAACTGTGAAACAATGTGGTTTTGTGTTACTTTTCCTTCTTTCTCATGTGTTTTTGTCACATTGTAAACCGTCCCAGCTAACGGAACGTTCTCTCAACGTTATGAACAAACGTTCTTCAGTAACATACGTTCAAAGCTCTCTGGTCTTTAATAATGTTGAGCACAAAAACATTATTTATATATTTTTTTTTATGAAACATTTTAGTTTGATGTTCGTCTAACATTTTTTAAATGTTACTAGTTTCAGAGAACATTCAAATGTAACGTTCTCATAATGTTTGCAGAATGTTCCCTTAATGTTTGTGTTTCTTAGAACATATTTTTGTCAGCTGGGATAGTGTTAAAAATGAAGACGTTTTTTCATGAGCAATAAATTTGTGTGGCTTGCAATTTAGTTTTTATTTCTTTTTAGGTAATAAATTAAGATAATAATAAATGTTTGCCATTTTCTGTTTTCTCTTTAAATATCAGTGTCATCATGACCAAACCTGTTAAAAACATGCAACGTTTCATGTTCATTTCCTGATGACTGCGTGTGTATTAAACTGTTTCAGAGTTTCAGTGATGATGTTGGTCTGGTCTAGCCGGCGGTTAAGTCATGTGACGTTGCTGATGTGTTACTCAGACACAAACACACACAGGTGTGTCGATCCGTCAGTCACAGGTGTGTTGGTTTGGTCTCAGCGGGTTCTTGCGGCTCGAGTCATACTGTTGTTTGTTGTTGAAGAGGATTTGAAACAGAAACCAATGAGTGACATTCTGAGACACGACATACAAAAACAAACAAGCTAACAATCACAATGCGGAAAACTAGAACTAGTTACATTTACATCATGATTAAAGAATGTTTATACAGTAGTCAAACTACAGTGATCAAAACCTTTCATCAAAGTTGTCCTAAAACCTTCTTCTTAGGACAACTTTGATGAACTTTTTTGATCCACTTCAAATGTTGACTACTGTATATTTGTGCTGGAAAACAAGACAGAAAAACTGAGGAAAAGCATAATTTTTTGCAGTGTGAATGTGATTGATAACAAACAGAGACTCAGTTATTCCAGTAATGAAACGTACTGAAAGTGTTTGCAGATGTAATTACCAGTGTTTTTGAGCACTAAACCCCAGAGAACAGATCCATACTGACGTCTGACGGGGTGTGTGAGGGTTTGTAATAAAGCGTTGATCTTTAATTGCACCGCTCTCCTCTGACCCTCAAATAATGAGCAGGATTTAGTGTCACACCTGCAGATCAATGTGTGTCTGATATTACGTATCGACCCAGTCTGGAGTCTGTGATTGGCTCGTGATGTTGTTTTTGGGCTCTACTGGAACAGGTTGATTATTTTCCTCATATTCTCCATTGTTCAGCTCCTCTCTTCCCAGTCTGTCAGTAACGCTCTGTTTAGTTCCTGTCTCTATGAAGCCCCTCCTTCTGAAAAGCACAATGTGCTCTGATTGGTCGACTGGAGCAGTGTGTTGTGATTGGTGTTTGGGAAATGTCCCACCCCTTACCATAACCGCCAGTTTCAACACACTACTAACTAGCTCAACCAGGCCCCGCCCTGTATGAATTATTTAAAAGAGGAATATTGTGAAGACTACAATGAAGGCGAGTGCTACGAACACTGTTAGGTCTGTTGTGTGTCTCTAATCAGGCTTCTGGTGTTAATGAACAGGGAAACCGTTGACTAATAGCAGCTTGAATCAGAAGTGATCCTGAGCTCGGAGGAAGTGAACGCCGTGCAGGAAATGACAGGAGTTTCCTCTGTCCGTGTGTCTCTGTAATCACAGACAGGAAGCAGCGCAGGCCTCGCTCTTACCCAACGTCCTGTGCTGCTGTTGGAGAAGAGGAAGTGGGGAGGAAAGAGGAAGAAGCGTCCACTGTGACGCATCACATCCTGTCTATCTGGCTGCCTGTCGGCGTCAACACGTGAGGGATTTTCTCATCGCGAGTGACAGAAACGCACATGCACACACTGCAAAAAATGATGTTCCTCCTCAGTATTTTCCAGCACAAATATCTAAACATTCTTAAATCAAGATACATTTACTGGAGAAGAGAAATGACTGAAGATATTAAGCAAAAAATGTATGTGCTTAAAACAAGAACAAATATCTGCTAGTGGAGTCAGAAAAATAAGGAAGTTTGAATGAAGTTTATATTTCTGCCTCCACCGGCAGATATTTGTTCTTGTTTTAAGCACAAACTCACTTTATATTTAACCATTTTTCAGTAAACAAGACAAAAATCTTCATTTTTTGTTGTTGTTTGTTTGTTTCAGAACATTCGCTCTTTTTGAAGTTGAACATGACGGGGTTTTTTTGCTTGAAGTAAATTGATCTTGTTTTAATGACATTTCATTATTTTTGCAGTAACTGAGATTCTGATGTGTGTGTTTTGGACATGAAAGTCTCGACCCCCGTCCTACAGCTCCTGGTTATTCATCACTTTTGAAAGGGCCAGAGCCTGAGCTGAGCTCAGAGACGCGACCCTTGGCCCTTGACCTTTGACCTCAGACACAATATCCAGGCAGTGCTGGTGATGAAACAAGTCTAGTGGAGAAAATAAGGAGAAAAGACCACATTTACACAGGTGTGTGTGTGTGAGAGAGAGAGATGTGGAGTAATGATCACACGCACACACACACACACACACACACACACACACACACACACTCATCTGACCTACATGAGGACGAGATACACAAACCGTCACAGGAAGGAGCTGCAGGTGTTTGAAGAGCAGCTGCTGATCTAATCCAGACGACTGCTGTCTAATTCAGAACACACTGACTGATCAGAGATCAGTTTGCTCTGGTTAGTCCAATATTAGTTTATTAATATTTATATACTATTATTGTCAAGTCAGCTTTATTTCTATAGTGTTTTATTCAATACAGATTGTTTCTTTTTTAATTGTACATTTTAATTCAGTTTATTTTAATCAATAATTCTTAATAGTTTTAGTTAACGATAACAAAACTGGGTCTTTAGTTTGCAGGATTGGCTTCATGAGCGACTGGTGCCACTGGTTCAGTGGGGTTCTGTACAGAACTTTAGGGTTCTTGACTCAATTTTAAGGAACCCCTTTATTCCAAAAAGGATCTATGTAAGGAGATTGTCTTAATGGAGACCTATAATGCCCCTTTCACAAGATGTAATATAAGTCTCTGGTGTCTCCAGAATGTGTCTGTGAAGTTTCAGCTCAAAATACCCCACAGATCATTAATTATAGCTTGGCAAATTTGCCCCATTTGGGTGTTACCCACGCTGTTTTTGTTTGTGTCCCTTTAAATGCAAATGAGCTGCTGCTCCCGCCCCCTTTCCAGAAGAGGGCGGAGCTTTAACAGCTCACGCTTCGGTCGCTCAACAACAACAAAGCTGGAGAATCTCACGCAGCCAAAATGAGGATTGTCAGTAACGGTGTTCAGCCTTCCATTGTTCAAACCGGAGTCGACACTGATGGAGAGACTCAGGAAGAAGTTACAACTTTTAGACGTTTCTGAATGGTTAGTGGATAAATTTATGTAGTTGCTGTGGAGTTGATTCAACTCATCCACTAGCATGTACCGTCATGTTCATCTTTTGTGTAAAACCCGTATGGACGCCCACTATACATAGCGCACCTGTTTACCAAACAGAATCATACACACCAGGCTAACGTTTATGATTGCTATCAAATGCTGTGAATGGTCTAATATTTTTCACTCGGACAGAAACGCTCCTTTTTTAGCAATCGATCTTGCCAGGATCAACTTCAGGCTATCCAAGCTAACGAGACTCTAAATAGTGTTCAGAGCTCGTCTGTGCAGCCAACAACAGAACAGTTAGCATGAACTTTTGCCATGGCGTTAGAACTGGTACATCGCTTGCAAAAACAAAATGGCGGTGCAGTGGGTGGAAACGTGCAGATTAAGGGGCGGTAATATTATAATAAGATCCCTTCTTACGTCACTACGGGAGCGAAATCTGAGCGGCTTGTTTTTTTCAAATGCTAGCAGAGAAAGACTTGCCAAAATAAAGTTACTGGGTTGTCATTTTTCACGTTTTCTGGGTTGGTAGATGCACCGGAGACCCGATTATAGCACTTAAACACAGAAAAAGTCAGATTTTCATGATATGTCCCCTTTAAGTGATTGCATAATACTTTCATGTTTAATAGGTTTGTTCTAGTGATAAATTATTTATACGAGCTGCATAAAATTAAATTAAAATTAAAGGTGAATTAAAGATATGAAGCTAAGAGTGCTGATGCTGCAGTAACACTATGTCTATGATGCCTTATAATGCTCTCTATGTAGGCAACTCACTAGGGTTGGAATAGAATTATAACACTTTACAATAAGGTCCCATTAGTGCAGTTAACTAATATTAACTAACAATGAGCAATACATTTGTTACAGTACTCTGGCTCGACCAATCACGTGAGTTTAGAGCGGGGCTACCAGTCTGAACAACTGAAGACGGTTATTTAAAGAGGCTATATCTATATGTAGAATTCAGAAACTCTTGTTATTAGTGACACTGGTGGCCATTAAGTGAACTGCAGCAGCAGCACTCGTGCTCACGTAATGCACAACGTGATTCAAGGCTGTTAAGTGTTCAAATACTGTTAATGAACATCCCGACGCCGTCCAGAGCGACGTTTAGATGAATATGTAAGTATGTGCTCTTTCCTCTCGATAACAAAATAAACAAACAACATAAATGACAGCGTGAGAAAACAACAGTTAAAGCACCTGATCGTAGCGATTCACCGGCATCATGTCGACACATGAGGTAATTAAAATTACACTGTTATGATCGTTTGATTATAAAGTATATTTGAGACTATAGACCTGGTTATGTGAGAATATGGTTTGAATTAATCCCTTTTCTTTGCGTGACACATCTTCAGGCATTATTT
This sequence comes from Ctenopharyngodon idella, assembly GCF_019924925.1. NCBI lineage: Eukaryota > Metazoa > Chordata > Actinopteri > Cypriniformes > Xenocyprididae > Ctenopharyngodon > Ctenopharyngodon idella. The sequence goes on along the minus strand of NC_067221.1, from coordinate 42,295,413 downwards.
ATCATTCGTTTCATGTGTCATTGAACGGAAGGGAGGCTCTCGAGAACGTAAACGTCACATGCTTTTGATTTTCCCGGCAAAAACGACCCGAGTCCTTCGCGTTTAAAATCAGTCTACAGGCTTTCAGAAACAACCTAGGAAGTCAGGGAAGGTCTCGTTTTTTAAGTTTCATTACAAGCTGTTCACACCCTGGCAATAAAAAAGCAATTAATACTTGAGAATTTTTACATATCTTTCAATTCTTTAATTGGTTACTTGTGTAAACCTGTTGGTAAACACACTGCAGCTCATTGGAACTGATTTCCAGAGTGTTTCTGATGGACAGTGATTTGAATGACATCATCTTCTGCTCCTGTAGTCTGTATTTTGTCTAATTTCATGATTCTCTCAGCTTCAGGACCCTTTTTAACTCATTTGACCCTGTTTAAATCCATCCAGCAGAATCACACAAATGATTCCTCACAATCAGAGTAGACGGAGAGACACTTAGAGAGTTTCAAAAGGTTCGATGAACAGAGAGAGAGAGAGTTTCTGCCCACTCAGTAATTCTCTATTAGGTAGATTCATAAAGACTCATTGACATCTCAGCATGAAGACGAGCTGTTCCAGGAATAACACTGCCCACACACACACAAACACACGTGTGTGTATATATATTAGCAATTTAATTTGAACCCTAAAACCTGATGGACACAGTTTTGCTGTGAACACACTTTTTTTTAAGTAATTTTGCTTCTCCAGTAAATATATCTTGATTTAAGAATGTTTAGATAATTGTACTGGAAATAAGACAAATATACTGAGGAAGAACATCATTTTTTCAGTGTAGTCGATCCAGTGCAGCAGCGTCTCATAATAATTCAGTCTGATCACTTGTGTTTTTCTGGTACTTTGATCTCAGATGTCACATCATCACGCCTGTCATACAATAATGACACATGAGGCTTTATAAAGACCCTCAGACCGTCGACCCAGCCTCCGGGTGACCTTTGACCTCCGGCGTGACGGTCACATTCAAATGCGTTCAATCACCATCAGGCCGTATTGACCCTGAGCTCGCCTCTCCGTCTGAACGGAGGAACTTTGACCTTTAACCTTTCCAGATCAATGGACCCTGATGAACGCCTCTCGAGCCGACAAACGCAAGCGGGCCATTATGATGCTTTTATCTCCTTCATAAATGAGTCGCCGATTTTGCAGTCTGAAAGAGAGAAAGTGATCGATCGAGATGATCGATGAATCATTGATCTGTTTACCTCAATGATCAGGGAAATATTGCATTTGCTCTTTCATGCATTAATTAGTTCGAAATGTGTTTTATTCCACATCAGCTTTATTATAAACTCGCTTCATTTTGATACATTTTTCAGTAAACAAAACTTAATATCGTCAGTCACAATAAATGTATCTTGATTTAAGAATGTTTAGATATTTGTGCTGGAAAACAAGACAGAAACACTGAGGAAGAACAGGGTTTTTTGCAGTGTATTCTGTATAATACTAATAATAAATTTCCAGGAATTTGTAAATACATTACAAATTCAGTCGAATGAAGTAGAAGAAAACAAAACACACCAATCAAATAGACAAATGAATGTTTCTCTGTTTGTCTCATCAATGTCATGCTTTTCTGAGAACTTTCTGTAAGTGATGCATTGTGGGAAAACAGGTGTGTGTGAGAACAGAACGGCTGAGACATGATCTTACTGTAACACACACACATTTGTCCTTCTCGTATTGTACCCCGCTCATTTCACACTCGCTCATACTCACAACTGAAGTGTGTGATACGCTGAGCGTGATGAAGCAAAAGACACACTTCCTCCTCTGTACTGGACATTCTACTCCTACACACACATAAACACAAAAACACTCTCAGACACACTTCTGTTATGGTTTGTGATCATGTTATTTCATGTGGTTCGTTCCTCTCATGATGATTCACTCGTGTGCTTCATTTCTTGTTCTGGATAAAAGCTTCTGCTAATGAACAAGATCTTGATTCTTTGTTGTGAAATATTTCATGACTCGTGCTGCGTTCATCACGTCAGGTGTGATTCAGACTTCAAAACTGATCACATCTGTCTTTATGAAAGCTTTGATTCATGTAAAAACATCGAGGAATCTGTGTGTGAGTGTGTGTGTTGGCCAGTAACTAAGCAGCACTACTAACTTAACTACTGACATCCGGCCGTGCTTCGGTTCACCTGTCGTCGCCCACACACCCTCATTCCTGCGCTGTTATGACAGGCTCAACTGGTTCACCATCACACACAAACTACAAACACACACCTTGCACATGTGTGTGTGTTTTTATGCTGCGTCAGTTTCTGTGTAACTAACAGAACCAGCCCTCTGTATGAGCTGATGCTGTTCATATTTGTACACTGCAAAAAAAAAACCCAAAAAACCCGACTCAGATAATGTTTAGCAACAGCACAAAACTCTTTAGCGTCATTAATCTAATTTTTGTAAGCAAGGCTTTAACATTCAAAGTTTATTTGATGACCTTTCAATCATTTTATCTGAAATAGTTCAGAGCTGATGGACCTTCAACGACATGAAATGCAATCTAAAGAGAGATACTTGTTGGTTTTGCAGTGGCACATGTTGTAATGTGAGTCATATTTGTCTGTGTTCATCTCTCTCTCTATATCTCTTTCTCTATATAAATAAATATAGCTATTTAAAAGGCTTCAATAGAGGCAAGAATGCAGTGAATCAGAAGTGTGTGTGTGGGAGGTGTCGGCGTGTGTCTGGAGACCCCTGCTGGTGGCACATTGTCACTATTGTCACTTACAGGAATATCATCCACCCCCTCATTTATCTTCACATCACAGATGGAGCTTCTTCCTGCTGTTATTTGTGAGCTAGTGTGAGCTGTTATCAGACTTTGAACAGATAAACTGTTCTTCTGCATTCTGAGAGTGCCGTTATTTGTTGTCGGGTCTGTGTAACTCCTTTATTATTATTATTTTAATGTATTATTTTTACCTACTATTTATTTATATTAAATGCAAAATCTAAGTAGCTGACCAGGCTTACATTCCACTGTATCCTATATAACTGTGTACACTGCAAAAAAAGATTTTCTAAGTATTTCTGTCTTGTTTTCCAGTACGAATTGATGAGATGAGGCTGGAATAATCGCTTGCACGGAGCACAAACAACGATCTGGCACAAGACGGCACACGAGAGGGGACTAAAATAGGAGAGTAAAGGATTAATTGATACTGAACAGGTGAAGGGAGTGAAACATTAATGAGGTAAGGAATGGAATAACACGGGGTGGGATAAGATGCCACGATTACAGCGGAGAACATGGTGTACTGTCAATCCGAACCCATGTGCTCCAAACAAACACAAGACAGAGACAAGGAAAAATGGACAGATCAGCCCAGGGACATGACAGGACCAGGCCAAGGCTTCTTCACTCCTCCTCTAGATGCTACGACACCGGCGGACGAAGGCTATGGCAGATGGAACAGCGGCATCAAGCTCCTGAGAGATGAATGAAGGAGGTTGAAACGCAATGGAACATTGGAATAGGGGTATACCTGTGGCAGCCACCATACAAGATGTTGTGGGTGTATTCAATCAAGGATAACTGTTGACTCCAAGAGCTTGGATTCTGGAACGTCAGGCAGCGGAGAGCTTGTTCCAGATCCTGATTTGCCTGCTCGGACTGCCCATTGGGAGATGGTCCTCACTGCAGAACACGGAATCCAGGGGGCGATGTTGGATCCAGATCCAACTCCTCCAACTTTACATATTTCTAAATCTACCCGTCTCCACCTCCTGGATCTGGATCCTGGATCTCATGTTCTGCAGTGAGGGGTTACTGCCTATTGGTCTGAGGGGGGTGAAAACCTGATGACAGACTCCTTCCAGAAACGGGGAATGAACGGTGGCCCCTATCGAAGACCACATCTACTGGAAGACTATGAATCCGGAAGATGTGATCAACCACCACTTGAGCAGTCTCCTTGGCTGAGGGTAATATGGGACGGGGAATGAAATGGGCTGTCTTTGAAGAAGCGGTCCACCACCGTCAGTACCACAGTGTTACCTCGATGGAGGAATGCCAGATGGCGGCCAGTAGGGGTGTGACGAGACAACTCACGAAACAAGACGAGACACGAGATTGAGTTCACGAGTCGAGATGAGATTTTTAGACAGTGTTTTTAAGAAATCCTCAATGACAAAATACATGACTAGAAAAATAGTCTGCATGTGCATTTGAAATGTTGTAACTTGCATGCATCAGTGAGCCGCTTTCAAAATGCGAGGTATTGAAACTCGCGTTTTACTTTCGATTTCGCGATTGCGCATACTCTGTGAAAAGGGAGCGGTGGTGCTGAGCCCGCATTCTACAAGATCAGACATTTGTCAGACGCTTAGGCTCTGTTGTGCAATGAATCCTCCGCCATGGTCTTGTCAGTCATCTCGTCACTTACCCTCGTCACGTGATTAGTGAATCTAGTGAGTCCTGTTGCACTATGTCCGACTCTTGTCGGATGAGCTGGATGGAATTGAAGCAACCGTTATCCAACTGAATTAAATGTTTTTTATTTCTATAAAAAGCAAAATGACAGTGGAGGCGTAATGTAAAAGTAGCGGTGGCATATTCTGTCCTAAATTCACCCTCACACTCCGACATGGCACTATCGCGAGACAGCTTTTTACCTTGACGTGAAATCTTGTCACATTTTAATCTTGCGAGATCTCGTGGCATGAGATCTCGTCACATCCCTAGCGGCCAGTGATCTCAGAATATCTTGAATATCCAGTCGGCACAAATAACCTAGCCTCCGGACACCCCCTCGGAACTTCTCTCTCTCGTATGGCCTCCTCTACTCATCTCTGGACACCCTAGGAGAGGGACTCTACCACCGTCTCCCTGGGGACGATAGTATCGCGATAGTATACCCACCCTCCCCCAGAAATCCCAAACAGATGGGAGGTGGCATCGGGTTTAAACATTTCTAGAGCCTGGATGAGAGAGTGAAGTTGAACTGGCCGAAAAACAGTGCCCATCGGGCAAGGCGTGAGCTCAACCTCTTGGCTGAACTTATTTTTAATAGTAATGTCATTCAAACCTCTATAATCAATACAAGGATGCAAGGAGCCAGGGGTGGAGGAAACCAGAATCTAGAGATTCTCAAATATACTTGTCCATAGGCTCTCTTTCTGGATCAGACAGGGAATATAGGCAACCCTTAGGCGGAGAAGCTCCTGGGAGGAGATTGATGGCACAATCATAAGGCCGGTTAGGTGGCAAGGACATGGCTCGGGACTTGCTGAAGACCTGCCAAAGATTGTGGGAAACACAGAGCCAGGAAAAGAGGCAGCACCCAATCGAGACGCAAGACAGGACTGGTTCCATGACCACAGAATTCCCGGCCCAATCCACATGAGGACCTTGTGGCACCAGCCAGGGGTGCCCCAGGACCACTGGAGCACTCGGGGAATCCAGAAGGTACAGCTTGTGATTGCCCGAGACGACAAAACTTACGGGGGGTGATGTGAGTGATGGTGGTGATAGGGGAATCATTGTGGGACTGAATGGAGATGGGACTGGGAAAGGGGGTGGCAGAAATACCCCACTGCTCCACCATCCCACTGTCCATGAAGTTACCACCGGCCCCACCAGAGCAGCAAAAATATTCAAGATATTAAATCTTGTTTTCTGAAAAAATGTGTGCTTAATAACAAATATCTGCCAATGGGGTCAGAAAAATAATCTTGTTTTCCCTTTGAATTAACTTTATTTTTCACACTCCATTGGGAGATATTCTTATTTTAAGCACAAACTCACTTCATTTTGATAAATTTTTCATAAAACAAGTCTTAATATCTGGTAATTTTGCTTCTCCAGTAAATGCATCTTGATTTAAGAATGTTTAGATATTTGTTATGAAAAACAAGACAAAAATACTGAGGAAGAACATGATTTGTTGCAGTACACTGACACAAATTTATTTAATTTTATTGTTTAGTTGACAATCAAAATTAATTCATAATGAAGCTGCATTTAAGTAAGTCTGAATGACAGTAAATGTTGTGAAACCCACATCACATGTGACACGCTCTCCAACACGCCTTCATGTGTCCAATCCGAGTCACGGCGCGCCATTAACAACATGAATCACAATGTCCTGCTTCTAATGGATTCAGCAAGGTGCGTGTGATCTATTATTACCCACAACACCACGCTCCGTGTGCCCGTCATCATCTGTGTGTGTGTGTGTGTGAGAGAGAGAGAGAAATCTCAGGAACACTGAGTGAAAACACACAACACACACACGTTCTTTCTCTTTCTCTCTCACACACACACATAAATGTAAATAAGCATAATTTCTGACTGCATTTTTGAAGCTGCATTTTATTTAACTTTCCCTCTTCAAAGCTCTACTTTGTGTTTTATATGTTCTTTACTTTTAGATGTTAGATGAAAGTTACTTATGTGTAGATATTTGTACCGCAAAACAAGACAAAAATACTGAGGAAGATCACCAGTTTTTCAGTGTGCTTGTATTATTCTCATATTCACACTCTGTACTCGGCTGTTGTGATGTTTTAAAAGAGTGGGTCGCGGATCAGAGGCGGATCAGAACCGTCTGGAACAGAATGTGCTCGTGCACGCGGCTCTGTGTGTCAATAGAGGGCGCTAGGGAGCCACAACACACAAAATAAGAATGATATATGATATAAAATGCAAAATATATGCTTTTCAGCCCCTGGGCGATAGAGGGGATCACAGGAGGTGTAGCAGTTAAGCCATTTGCTGATTCAAGATATGAACATTAGTAATTAAACTTTGAATCAATTGAACCAATTGCTTCGCTAAATGATTCACTGTTTCGAAGCGCTCGAAACGCCAAACGCTGGCGACCCCTGCTGGTCTGAACAGTGTAAATGCAAAAAAAAAAAAAAGAAAAAAAAAAAAGAAAAACTCAACCCAAATATGCATATGCATAAAAACACCTTTTACAAGCCAATTACAAATGTTTTATTGAAAGTGCAATCTGTTAAATGCAATTAACAAACCATTTAATACCATTAAATGTGAAGTGTATGTATAATATATGTCATTTTATTAAATTGCAGGGCTTGTTTTGTTTGTTTTATGGAAGGCTTGGCTAACAGGCCAAAAAGAAACTATTAACTACTCTTCCTTTTTATTAAATAAATAGTCTATGCCATAAAAAAATGTCTACACATTTGTAAAACGATCCGAGATCAGGTAAAAACCATAAATAGACACTGGTTTATGAGTTAGATCATCGCCCCCTAGCGGCCAACCATTGATTTTTGTTTTTTTATTTAAAGTAACAGGAAAATTGAAACACCCCACATGAAAGAGCATCAACAGAAACTTTCACGTGTAACAAACAGAATCAAATAGAATCATTCCAGAAATTCTCATATTGTTTCAAGAATTTACTAGATAGCCCAAATAAAAAGATTTGAGAAGAAAGTCTTTCTCATTAAAAAATGTGAGAGAGTAGGAAGTGAGCTCAAAAACGAAAATGTACCAAACAATATAATAAAAAATGAGGATATATTCCCTTAGACTTGTTAGCAGTGTTAGTGCAAACCAGTGAAATTTCGAAACAGTTGTGACGTAACCCAAATGAAATCACGTGACTTTGGCAGTTTGGTTGCAAAGGCTTCGAGGCATCACAAAACTGTTTTAAAAGAGCCCATCACTAGTGAACATATTCAAGGTATGACATAAAATATAGCCAATCAGCGTCCTCAAAACTAAACAAAGATTATTTTATCGATTTTGTCCACTTTTGTATTTAGTCCACTGGTAGTTTCTATAGGAATTTACTTCAAATCTACTCAAGTACAGTTAAAGGTATATTTCAAGTTTAAAAATTAATACTTAAATAGGAACATAGTGGGGCTTGTATACTTAAAGTGAAAAAATCATATATAAATAGTAAACTGTAAGATGTTAAGTTCACCGAAAGAAAACTTATAAGTATACTTGCAGTATAAAACTACTAAACTATACTGAGAGTATACTTCAAAGTGTACTTTCATAAACTAAAATAAAAGCATATCTGGAAGTAGTACAAATGAAAAATGTAGTAGTATAGTTGTGTACTCAAAGTGTACTACTGTTACACTTATAGTATACTTAAAAGTGTACTGTTGTACACTAAAAAGTGGGCCAATTTAGTCCCAAGTAGTATTGAAATAGTACACTTACAAGTATACTACAAGTACATTGATATTGGTATACTTACAACATAAAGTATACTTAAAAACATGCTTAAACTTAAGTGTACTTAAAATGAATTTTAAGTATACTTATTTTATGTAAGGGATACTAAGTCATATTTGTGAGATGAAAAGCCAAAATTATGATGTAAAAAGTGAAAATGTTGAAACATTAAAACGTTGAAATGATGACTTAAAAAGTCATAATTATGACAAAAAGTCAAAATTATAATATATTTATGAGATAAAAATTTAATTTATGACTTAAAAAGTGACAAAAATATGAAATTATGACATACTACGTCAAATTTTTGTAATAATTATGACTTTTTATGTCATAATGATTTACAAAAGCATGATTTTTCCCCTCATTTTTCCATGCATATTTGCAAAAACATGCAAAATAATGTTTTCATTTTCACTAAATGAACATTTCTGCTTTACATTTAGAAAAAAAACTTTTCAACATGGTACAATAGAAATACCATGCTTTTACATCATAACATTTACCATGTTGGGACAATGCAATTCTTTGAAGTACCCTGGAGTACCATGAAAATACCATGGTAAGTGAATAAGTTGTTCTTTTCTAGCTCATGTATTAATATGGCTTATATACTCTGAACTTGTGCATTATGAACATTGTTGGCTTTTATGATGAATTGCATGTGATGTTCCTCATTTGGATCAAACTGTTGATAAATGAATAAATATAAATCATAGTATATATTTAAAAGTCTGTGTCCTGATTTCCCTGCATCTGTCTTTCCTCATATTTAGGCTGCTAAATAACCTGGCCTGATGTTGCACATATGGATGAACGCAGACACCAGCTAGAGGACGACATAAAGGCATAAATTAGAAATGGAGAATCAAGACAGAAACTAAAAGACTCAGGAAGTCACTGAGGGAAGTTTAGTGGTTTCTTGCGTCACAGACACTTTACACTGAAGCTTGTTGCCGGTGCAGAGAGAAAGGTAAGGACCGGAGGGTTTTCTTTCTTCTTCTGGGTTTTTCTCATCTCAGTTTTGTAATTTGGGCCTGGCTCTAAAGATGCTGGATCAAACGGCCATAGGATGGGATACGCTCGTTCCCTATGTAGGGGAAAACGGCCTGAGTTTGTTTGATGATGTGAGCGTAAAGCACTCATGGCCTTCAGATGTGATCAGTCATTTCCGCAAGAACACCAGAGACCGAGAGGAACCAACTTACTGAAAAATACACTTCTGATCAAGACGAACGTGATGCAAAACTCTCGAGAGGTGTTTGAGAAAGAAAACCATGACAGAATTTGAATCAATCTTCTATGTTACTTCTGGAAAGATATAAAGAGCACGTAGCAAGCGTGAGGGTGTGGCTTTGACTTTGGTTGAAAACTCACAAGTTGAGAAGAGGAAACAGTGTCAGGGTGGCACGCGACCCAACCCAGCCCTGATGTGAAGGATCTGCAGAGCTTTACGGGAGAGAAGGATTTATAAGATAGTATGTCATGGTTCAAAACTACCAGTGGAGCAGATGAAATGTTATATATACAGGTTTGCATGTGCTCTTCGTGTACATGTTGTCCTGTTTTTGCATTTCCTTTTTGCATTTGTGCTGTTCTTTTTGTGTTTCCTGTGGTTGTGAACCTAGAGGAGTGTTTTATTGCTTATGTGGCCACACTTTCATAATTCAGGCGAATCTTAGTTTTGAAAACGTTATTTCTGATCTGTTCTCTTTTTCTTGGTTAAGGCAACATTCCAATTTGCAAACGTTACTTTTGAATGTTACATTCTGAAACTTGTAACATTTAAAAAAACGTTAGATGAACTAAAATGTATCAAGTTCCATGAATGACGTATAACTGATGTTTTTGTGCTAACGTTTTGAGAATGTTTGATAACTTTCTATTAACGTTCGTAACCTTGCCACAATGTTCTGAGAACGTTCCCTGTTAGCTGAGTTAATGGAGTTTTCAGTTATGTCCCATGTGAGTAATAATGCATCAATATTGATCGTAAAAAAGGTACATTTGATTGAGAATGACATAAGATAAGAAGTCTTGTTTTCTACTACTGTCATTTTACCCAATTTTGGGTGGCTGTTTTTAATTGGCTGTCAGTATTAATGAAAAATTAATAATATTCATTCCTTAGTTTATCATGTTTTTAAAGATATTTCGAATCCCCAGTTTTCTGACTCTGTGAATATGGTAACTTTGGTGGCTAAATCTCATATTCTCGCATGTAAATGGAAGAAATGTTATTGCTTATGTATATACACACACTCTCAGCGGCCATTTTATTAGATAGTACTTGCTAGTACCGGTTTGGACCTCTTTTGCCTTCAGAACTGCCTTAATTCTGCTGGAAACATTCCTCAGAGATTTTGGTCCACAGATTTATCAGCTGTGTATCTCCTGTTCCAGCACATCCCAAATCTGCTCTATTGGATTGATCTGGTGACTGTGGAGATCGTTTGAGTTTAGTGAACTCGCCGTCATGACCAAGAAACCACTTTGAGATGATTTGAGTTTTGTGACGTGTGTTATCCTGCTGGAAGTAGATCAGAAGATGGTCATAAAGGGATGGACATGGTCAGCAACAATACTCAGGTCAGCTGTGGTGTTTAAATGAGGCTCAATTGGTACTAAAGTGTGCCAAGAAAATATACAACACACCATCAAAACACCTGCAGCATCCTGAACCGCTGATTCAAGACAGGACAGACCCATGCAGCCGAGGCTCATTGATGCACGTGTGGAGCGAAGGCTGGCCCGTGTGGTCCGATCCAACAGACCAGCTACTGTAGCTCAAATTGCTCCTGAAGTTAATGCTGGTTCTGATAGAAAGGTATCAGAATGCTGACCCCTGTCCACCGCCGAAAGAGCTAACAGTGGGCATGTGAGCATCAGAACTGGACCACGGAGCAATGGAAGAAGGTCTGATGAATCACGTTTTCTTTTACATCACGTGGATGGTCGGGTGCGTGTGCGTCTCTTATCTGGGGAACACATGGCACCAGGATGCACTATGGGAAGAAGACAAGCCGGCGGAGGCAGTGTGATGCTTTGGGCAATGTTCTGCTGGGAAACCTTGGGTCCTGCCATCCATGTGGATGTTACTTTGACATGTACCACCTACCTAAGCATTGTTGCAGACCATGTACACCCTTTCATGGAAACGGTATTCCCTGGTGGCTGTGGCCTCTTTCAGCAGGATAATGCTCCTGCCACAAAGCAAAAATGGTTCAGGAATGGTTTGAGGAGCACAACAACGAGTTTGAGGTGTTGACTTGGCCTCCAAATTCCCCAGATCTCAATCCAATCGAGCATCTGTGGGATGTGCTGAACAAACAAGTCCGATCCATGGAGGCTCCACCTCACAACTTACAGAACTTAAAGGATCTGATATGTTGGAAATTAACAAGTATTAATATGTTTAATGTATAATAATTAAACAATTGATTTTTAATTTCCAGTCTATTTTGGGTTCATTTTAAGCGAGCAATACAGTAATTTTTAAACAATAGCTGGGTTAAATAAAACTACCCAGCACTTTGGGAAACATTTAACCCAACCTCTGGGTTTGTCCATTTTCAATCCAACTTGAGTTGTTTAACCCAGCATTTTTAGAGTGTGTAGCAACCCTTCAACAACCTTTATTTTTAAGAATGAACATAGATTTGTTATGTATGTATGTATTATAAAGTATGTATTTCTTTTTTTATACAGATATACTTCATATCTCTAGATATGAAGTGTCGATTCCATCAGGCAGTGATGCAGGATGTGGTTCGTCAGTGAAGTTCTGGAGCAGCACCGGATCATAAATCAGGATTAAACTGATGTAATAGCGTTAGATATTCTACAGCAGCCGTCATGTGAGGTTTGACAGTTCACACAAACGCTCATTAAATCAGCTCTCACACACACACACACACACACACACACACCTGAATGTTAGAGAGGAGGTAAAAGACGAGCAAGATGAGGAGAGGCCGGAGAAAAGGAGGCAATCGGGACAAAGTGTTCGGATGTGACCTGATGGAGCATCTGTCCTCCACCGCGCAAGAAAGTGAGTTTATTCTCACAGAGTTTTCATGTGTTTTTCTGCTTCCGTATCAAACTCTTTCTGTCTCTCACGAACAGTTCCTCAAGTGTTACGCAGCTGTAGTGAGTTCATCGAGGAACACGGGATCGTGGACGGGATCTACAGACTGTCTGGAGTCTCATCCAACACACAGAAATTAAGGTGTGTGATACTAAAATAACACTAGTGTGAAGTTGAAGAGAACTGACTTCATACGGTCACGAAAATCCTCTAAACACCAGCAGATTCAGAGACATTTGAGTCATTCCATGAAACCGGTACAATTTGGACTTACACATTTTTAGATTTTTTACCAAAATGTATTACTTTTCTGAACAACCCACAATATTAATGACATATTTAAGTTCCAGAAAAACATATTTTCCCATCTCAGGCATCAAATCCCTATTATTATTATTGGTCATTATGTTAAGTTATGGACACTATAGGAGCTCTCTGAATATTATTATAAAATGTATTTGTGACAAAATCAACATTTTCCTATTAATCAGATGTCCCTCACACTAATTCAGTAATTGCAAATATAAAAAGTTACATAAAATCTCACACTTTTGCTATACTAAAGCCTGAAATGGGCACTTTTTGTGACAACAACCTCATCATTTCTGATCAAAGGCTTAACTTCAGAATTTGAACTAAAATCAGTATTCTTATGATTGCTCTGAACATTTCAGACAGAATTCAACTAACTTTAAATTACTTTTTCATAAACTTAAAAAGAAAAATAATAATAAAAATGTAGGTGTGACGGGGTTGAGATTTTTTGTCCAAATTGGCCACTAAATCTAGTGATTAAATGGAGAGCACATGGCATGCGTGACATTAAGAAATAACAAAGATAATTTTCACAAGTAATAGTTTTCTATCTTTATTTGATGTAACGGGGTTGAGGATTTACTGAGGTACGGAACTGAATAATGTGATTTCAATTAATAATCATGAATTTAAAAAAAGCACGGATGGATATTTATGGGAATGTCAAAATGAATGGACTTTTTTCTCATTTTATTATTCATATCCCAAGTACACTTTCACAGAAGGCCTTGAGGGACATGACAAAATAATTTCTAATATGAAGATAAAATGTATGTCATGTTTTTAAAGGAGACATTTCAATTAATACAAAAAGCTTTTAAAAATATATTTTGGTGACCCAATAGATAAAATACACTGAAAAAGGTCAGAGGGACTCGAATCGTACCGGTTTCGTGGAACGACTCATTTAAAGGCTTGAGGACCTTTATGAAGGTGTTTTTTGTCTGTTTGTCTGTGCAGGAGTGAGTTTGACACTGAAGGATCTCCTGACCTGAACAAGGAAGTGTATCTGCAGGACATTCACTGCGTGAGCTCGCTGTGTAAAGCCTATTTCAGAGAGCTGCCCAACCCTCTGCTCACATACGAGCTCTACGACCGCTTCGCCGTGAGTCTTTCATGAGAACATTTCCCTGGGAGTGCTTGAGCTGATAAATGCTTCTGCAAAGCAATGGCTGATGTAATACATGTACACAAAATATATAATGGCTGTATTCATATGATATGAAATTTGAAAGCAGCCCGGCTAACAAAAATAAGTTCCAAGAACTTTTTGTTCAGTTTATTTTAAAGGACTCGATCTCCGTCTGTGTTTCCGGATGAAATCTTTGACAAAAACATGATTTTCTCAGCTTTGTGTTCAAAATGTTGCCTTTTGATGAAACTGTGTTGATAAAATAGTGAGAATTTAAAAGCAGAAGCTCTGTTCTTTCTTTTTGACGTATTGTGACACATGTTCAGGTATTTATGCAACAAAATATTGTGTGAAAATTATCGAAAATGCTGGTGCTGGTTGGCAACTTTTTAAAAAACAGCTGACAAATGAAACGTAAAATAACGTTTCGTTTGCTTTAAATGAAATTGTATTTTGCTCTTTGAATTGAGACGTGATCTTCTCTCTGCAGGACGCAGTGGCTGTCCAGCTGGAGGACGAGAGGCTGGTGAAGATTAAAGAGGTTCTGAAGGATTTACCTGTTCCTCACTACAGGTGAACACTGATATGAAGCTCTTCCATCACGCTTTACGATATCAGATCACCAAAAACTAAACTTCATTTACTCACTCACAAAACATCTGCCAAGCTCCAAAAAGGACCAATAAATGAAATTAAAAGTATCATAGCAGTCGTCCATATGAATGGCTGTGTGTCGTTTTGTTAAAAGGTTAATTCAGCCAAAAATGAAAATTCTGTCATCATATAAACATTCATCAACACACACATCGATTATGGTAAACGGCTATCATATTAAGTGGCCTTAACTACTGTGTACTTACATTTAAATTAATCATTTGATACAATGCACTTATTGTGTACATACCTGTTTTTACATTGTACTTATATTTTAAAAACACCTGCATGTAATTACATCTGTAATTAATTTCTGTAATTACACTGATAATTACACTGTTGACCCCTAGCATTAAACCTACCCATACCACCAAATCTTTCCCTAACTTTACCCGTATCCACCTCAATAGCAGCAAAAGTGTTTTGCAATTCAATATGAACACAATAAGTACACTATACTTATTTTTTGATGTAAGTACACAGTAGTTAAGGCCACTTAATATAAAATGGGACCCATTCTCGTGTTACGCAGCACATTTGAGCTTCCGGAAGAACCAGTGAGGTTTGTTCTCACGCATCAAGCAAGTACGTTTGAGCTTTTGATATTTTCGCTGATCAATGTGTGAATAAAAGCCTAAATTCAATTTCTTCATCATATAAAGCGACCAAATCTCTATATAAAATTTGGATTAAACCGCTCTGTTCATATGGATTAGTTTTATTACCTCTTTATGAACTATTTGAAGCGTCAAAGTGGTAGTTGTGTAGCTGTCAATGGAGGGACAGAAATCTTTTAGGTTTCATTTAAAATATCTTCATTTGTGTTTCGAAGATGAACAAAAATCTTACAGGTTTGGAACGAGATGAGGGAGAGTAACTGATGACAGTGTTTTCATTTTTGGGTGAACTATGACTTTAAGAACTGATCACTGAAAGGGAACCAAAACTGGTTCTTCTTTGGCATCGCTGTGAAAACCCATTTTTGGAGCCTTATTTTTAAGAGCGTAACAACTTAAGACTTTGTGCACAAGTCATATAGACACGGAAAATACTGTACTTATATCATCAAACTTTTATGGTGTTTTTGTTCTTTCTTGAGCTTGACAGAATAAATCTAATTCCATTGTGTTCCTTTAACACTCGCTGTCTTTAGAACTCTGGAATATTTGATGCGTCATCTGGTCAAAATGTCCACATTTGCAGCTGAGACCAACATGCACGCAAGAAACCTCGCCATCGTTTGGGCCCCAAACCTCCTCAGGTATGTGTCATTCTTTTACATTTAAACTGCATTTATACATTTGCATCCAAAGCGACTTACAGTTTATTTAGCGAATACATTTCAGTATGTTACCAGAAGTGTGCTTATACTTAAGTATACACTAGCTATGTGATTTTTATGTGTATTTTGGGATATGGCATTAAAAAAAATCTGTATAGAAACACCAAGATGTGCATAAATTCATAAAATACATATGCGATCAATTGAGGTGGATAATTTTTTATCTGATAAGAAGACATGTGCATAAACTACGATGAAAACACAAAAACCTCAGGTGATGTTGCCTCAGCAGAGGCTGTGATTGGATAACTGCACTAACCAGTGGATCACATCGCAGCATCTCAAATGTTTGGTGGTTCTGAAAAGTCAAAGTCTGTCATCAGAATGATTTGGTTTAATTCCCTCCAGAAGCGTGTCACATGATTGTGTTCCCAAACACCAGCATCCGAACGCAAGATCACATGACAGCATTTATTGTGTTTCGTCTGACGCTCTGAGACCAACTCATTTATGATGGAGGGAGAAAGAGCCCGATTGCAGAAACTTACATTTTCATTACTGGTATTTTGAGCCAATTTTGTTCTCTTGAACACATGGGATGGAAACAGTGATTTATACACAAATGTTTTATGCCATATTCCAATTTTGCGCACAAGTTAAAATTTGCAACTTTGTATGGAATCAGAGCTACTGTAAATGATTGTAATTTTAACTGTAAAAGACAGTAAACCTGTTCAATGGTTAATGGTTAATTCCTTTATATACGATGGAAAGCAGAAGTAGATCATTTAATGTCATTTTTCACTGTTAAATGTACAGTTTTTGGAATAAAAAAGAACAAATCATCTTGTAATTTACGGTGAAAAGCCGTAACCGTCATTCCCAGAATTCCCTGTGTGACACTTCACATTTGATGTTACATTTTATGTTGTTAAATTGTAAATTACAGGCTGTTCTGTAAATATGTTTTCATTTTTATTGTATTTTTACACAGTATTTTGTGTTTTTATAATAACCATCACTGAAGACGGATGGACTTGAGTCGAGTGTGAACACGGCTCGTGATTATACTAAAAATCACTCTATTTAAATGTCAAACCACTGTAAAATCATCTGCTGCTAATTTTAGCTGGAAATATTCGGGTTTCAGGTTTTAGTTTAGCATCTGCTGCGTCCGGGAGTTTCACATCAGTCAGAACAAAATCACGATTTTCGACAGGTTTCTTTTCTAAGATTATGCATTAAAAATACCAAAATGAGAAGCCCTCTGCCCCTTGTTTTCAAGTCAGTTAAAAAAGATTTTAAATACTTACATTTTAAGCACAAACTTAATTTTGATAAATTTTTCAGAAAGCAAGACTCAGTCATTGTAAGTGTCATTCTCTAACACTTGAGCTGCAGGAACAGCTTTTATTTGTCATTAGTAAATCAGTGCATAATTATCTGCAGATCGAAGGACATCGAGTCGACTGGTTTTAACGGCACGGCAGCGTTCATGGAGGTTCGGGTTCAGTCCATCGTGGTGGAGTTTATTCTCACTCATGTGGCCGAGGTTTTCACTGGAACAGGTATTTTATTTTCCTTAAAGTCAGCATGAATCTTTAGTTGCACTGGTCTGTTCTTCTCTATTGTGCCGTATATCCGAGTGAAACACTTCTGGAACAATAACAAATGTAGGACAAATGTTGGATGGTTGTGGTTTGCTGTTGGTGGATCTCATGTGAGTGACAGGTTGCCCCTCCCTCATCATCAGAGAAGAGAGATGTCACTCTCCTGATTTTTATATTTTTTCAGTTATATCTTCAGTCATTTCTCTTCTCCAGTAAATGTATCTTGATTTAAGAATGGTTAGATATTTGTGCTGGAAAACAAGACAGTAGTAGACAGCAGTGTGGTGAATGATAGTTTCATGTTTTAACACAGGATTGACTGTGGAGCGCCGGAAGTCCCTCCCATCGCCCTCGATACTGTCCAATCAGGACGATCATTTCTTCAAATCCTTTCCTTTACACTGTCCAGGAAACCTCAGTCCTGGAGACGGACCTCCAGCCATGCGGTCGTACCACGCTATTATTGATGGCACTGACAAGTAAGACTGACGACATGTAAAGTGCATCTCGATATCCGTATTATAAAGTAGTGATGGTGAAATGAAGCATTGATGCTTTCCTCGCAACTGCACTTAAAGTGTTGTAACATGCTGTGGCCATCTAGTGGTCAGAAAGATGAACAGCACCTGCCAAACTGCCACTGGATATTCACATCTAGTTCTGCTACTGATTCTTCATAAGTATTATTTCTTCTGTTACTATTTATTTTATTTTTATTTCATGTTATTTTATTTATTATTTTATTTTATTATATCACTACTATGAAGTATGCATAAAGATTAGGGTTAGTGCATCCCCAATCAAGTTTATTTATTATTTTATTTCATTTCATTTTTATTTTAATTTTATTTAACTTAATTTTATTTTATTTTATTAACCCAAGTGTAACATTACTACTATGAAGTATGTATAAAGATTAGGATTAGTGCATCCCCAGTCAAGTTTATTTACTATTTTATTTCATTTAATTTTTATTTTAATTTTATTTAATTTAATTTAATTTTATTTTATTAACCCAAGTGTAACATCACTACTATGAAGTATGTATAAAGATTAGGATTAGTGCGTCCCCAATCAAGTTTATTTACTATTTTATTTTATTTTATTTTATTTTATTTTATTTCATTTCATTTTTATTTTATTTTATTTTATTTTATTTTATTAACCCAAGTGTAACATCACTACTATTAATTATGTATAAAGATTAGGATTAGTGCATCCCCAATCAAGTTTATTTACTATTTTATTTCATTTCATTTCATTTTTATTTTAATTTTAATTTTAATTTTATTTAACTTAATTTTATTTTATTTTATTTTATTAACCCAAGTGTAACATCACTACCATAAAGTATGTATAGAGATTAGGATTAGTGCGTCCCCAGTCAAGTTTATTTACTATTTTATTTCATTTAATTTTTATTTTAATTTTATTTAAGTTAATTTTATTTTATTTTATTGACCCAAGTGTAACATCACTACCATAAAGTATGTATAAAGATTAGGATTAGTGCGTCCCCAATCAAGTTTATTTACTATTTTATTTTATTTTATTTTATTTCATTTCATTTTTATTTTATTTTATTTTATTTTATTAACCCAAGTGTAACATCACTACTATTAATTATGTATAAAGATTAGGATTAGTGCATCCCCAATCAAGTTTATTTACTATTTTATTTCATTTCATTTCATTTTTATTTTAATTTTAATTTTAATTTTATTTAACTTAATTTTATTTTATTTTATTTTATTAACCCAAGTGTAACATCACTACCATAAAGTATGTATAGAGATTAGGATTAGTGCGTCCCCAGTCAAGTTTATTTA
This sequence comes from Ctenopharyngodon idella, assembly GCF_019924925.1. NCBI lineage: Eukaryota > Metazoa > Chordata > Actinopteri > Cypriniformes > Xenocyprididae > Ctenopharyngodon > Ctenopharyngodon idella. The sequence continues at coordinate 42,276,265 of NC_067221.1, read as the reverse complement.
CTATTTTATTTCATTTAATTTTTATTTTAATTTTATTTAAGTTAATTTTATTTTATTTTATTGACCCAAGTGTAACATCACTACCATAAAGTATGTATAAAGATTAGGATTAGTGCGTCCCCAATCAAGTTTATTTACTTTTTTTTTTTCATTTCATTTCAATTTTATTTTAATTTAATTTAATTTAATTTAATTTAATTTAATTTAATTTTATTTTATTTTATTTTATTTTATTAATCCAAGTGTAACATCACTACTATAAGGTATGTATAAAGATTAGGATTAGTGCGTCCCCAATCAAGTTTATTTACTATTTACTTTCATTTCATGTTATTTTATTTTGTATTTTATTTAATTTAATTTAATTTTATTTTATTAACCCAAGTGTAACATCACTACTATGAAGTATGTATAAAGATTAGGATTAGTGCATCCCCAATCAAGTTTATTTACTTTTTTTTTCATTTCATTTTTATTTTAATTTAATTTATTTAATTTAATTAAATTTTATTAACCCAAGTATAACATCACTACTATAAAGTATGTATAAAGATTAGAATTAGTGCATCCCCAATCAAGTTTATTTACTATTTACTTTCATTTCATTTCATGTTATTTTATTTTTTAATTTATTTAGTTTAATTTTATTTTATTAACCCAAGTGTAACATCACTCACATCAAGTCAGTTGATAAAAGTATGCCACAGGTGCCTAAAAGTTAAGTAATAATTGCCAAAACTGCTGTACTCTTTTACCACGTACTCACCATGAACCTTGATCATCTGTGTTGTGTTCAGGAGGAAGAACTCCCTCAAAGGAAGGAAGTGGAGATCCATCTTTAATTTGGGCGGGAGACTCCACGATCCCCGCAAGAAGAGCAAATACAGCCCTAAAGGTACTGCATGAAGTTTCGCACGACTAAAGATCAACAGATAATTGACTATAAGTCCTTCCCCTCTCACATCTAATTCTTTGCTTTTGTTTCTCATCATCTTCACTTGATCTCATCGCACAGACAAAGAGAAAGTGACGCTGAGGCCTGCGAAGAGCATGGACTCCCTGAGCTCCGGTCCTTTAGCACTAGAAGGTATGAGGAGCATTTCATCAGCTGCTTTAATTAATTTGACAAGAATTCATATAATAATTCATGAAGCATCCACATGCACGTGTTTGTTTCCATGTCTCTCAGATTCGAAGCATCCTCCAGCTCATCTTCCTCCTCTGGTTCTGTCCACGTCCTCGGGCAGCTCAGAGGGTGTGGCTTCTGCTGGAGGGGGTGTGTCCAGTGGATATGCTGTGACGTACAGGCGAACGGGCGGAGCTCAGGTCAGTATGGTGAGCGGAGGGACTCCGGGCACTTATAATCGACTGGAATCTGGGGGCGGAGCCAACGGAGCCGAGGGGGCGTCGCAGGGCGTGTCCAGATCGCCTGGAATGACCAGCAAAGCAGACCGCCGCGCCGGTATCCACATATCTGGGCCTTTTTCTGTGACCGTCCCGCTTCATATAACATCTGGACTGGCTCTGGGTGTGCTGCACGGCGGCTGGAACGAGAAAGAACAAACCCTGCAAGGAGACGCAGAGGAAGCGGGAGAAGATGAGGACGTTAAGAGCACAGACGGGAATTCACAAAGCAAAAGTGATGACATTCACGAGAGTACCAACAGTAGTTGCCTAGAAAACCAGGTGGATTGTGGGAAGGATACGGCAGAGATTCCAGAACAGGAAAAGACTGTGCCGGAAGAAGAAGTCAAAGAAGCAGAGAAAGAAGATCATAGCCTGAATCAGGAGTCTGTGAAGGAGAATAAAGAAGAAGCTTCAACGCCAGAAGTCAAAGAGGAAAATGTAGACGAGGATTACATGGGTAATATTTTGATTATCATTCACTGACATGTAAATGTGTGTTGATGATCACAAACTTGAATGAGTAGTTTTTGCAGTTTAGTTTCAAGTGTGCAGACACTACAGGTGCAAAAACGTCTTGCCTTAAATCTTAAATAATTTCCAAATAGAAAGGAAATTTTGATTCCTCATTACATGAACATGTGGTTTCCCACAGAAATGAGAGGAAACCTCCCACCAGCACCGGTCAGTACGATCTACTACGAGGACATGGAGTTTCCAGACCAGGACCTGCCGATGGATTTACAGGAGGCTTTCGGGTTCCTGGACTTGATGGACAGCTGTGCTTCAAACCAGGTGTGTTTCTACATGTGTCATTGCTCCTTGTCCACTCATAACATTATGAGCACTGACAGGTGAAGTGAATAACACTGATTATCTCTTCATCACGGCTCCTGTTAGTGGGTGGATATATTAGGCAGCAAGTGAACATTTTGTGCTCAAAGTTGATGTGTTAGAAGCAGGAAAAATGGGCAAGCATAAAGATTTGAGCGAGTTTGACGAGGGCTAAATTGTGATGGCTAGACGACTGGGTCAGAGCATCTCCAGAACTGCAGCTCTTGTGGGGTGTTCCCGGTCTGCAGTGGTCAGTAGCTATCAAAAGTGGTCCAAGGAAGGAACAGTGGTGAACCGGCGACAGGGTCATGGGCGGCCGAGGCTCATTGATGCACGTGGGGAGCGAAGGCTGGTCCGTGTGGTCTGATCCAACAGACGAGCTGCTGTAGCTCAAATTGCTGAAGAAGTTAATGCTGGTTCTGATAGAAAGGTGTCAGAATACACAGTGCATCAGTTTGTTGCGTATGGAGCTGCATAGACACAGACCAGTCAGGGTGCCCATGCTGACCCCTGTCCACCGCCGAAAGAGCCGACAGTGGACACGTGAGCATCAGAACTGGACCACGGAGCAATGGAAGAAGGTGGCCTGGTCTGATGAATCACGTTTTCTTTTACATCATGTGGATGGCCGGGTGTGTGTGCGTCGCTTACCTGGGGAACACATGACACCAGAAGACAAGCCGGCGGAGGCAGTGTGATGCTTTGGGCAATGTTCTGCTGGGAAACCTTGGGTCCTGCCATCCATGTGGATGTTACTTTGACACGTACCACCTACCTAAGCATTGTTGCAGACCATGTACACCCTTTCATGGAAACGGTATTCCCTGGAGTCTGTGGCCTCTTTCAGCAGGATAATGTGCCCTGTCACAAAGTAAAAATGGTTCAGGAATGGTTTGAGGAGCACAACAACAAGTTTGAGGTGTTGACTCTGCCTCCAAATTCCCCAGATCTCAATCCAATGGAGCATCTGTGGGATGTGCTGAACAAACAAGTCCGATCTGCTGCTAACATCTTGGTGCAGATACCACAGCACACCTTCAGGGGTCTAGTGGAGTCCATGCCTCGACGGGTCAGAGCTGTTTTGGCGGCAAAAGGGGGGCCAACACAATATTAGGAAGGTGGTCATAATGTTATGCCTGATGAATAATTTGTGATTAATTGATTTTACCACTTTCTCTCTGTTTTCCAGGTTGAGTTTTCAGTCGAAGCACCTTGTTTTGAAGGGGAATACGAGGAAGAGGAGGATCAAAACAAGGATAATCAGGCCGTTTCCTGCCCATTGCAAAACTGCACTAATGACTTTGAAGCACCAGCAGCTAAAATCAGCAGCCCCTCGTTCACACACAGGCCTGTTCCTGGAAAATCACACAGCTTGCCTTACAAGTCCTGCCCCTTCCTGCCAGCTCTGTCATTATCCTCAGATGATGACTACAGTCCTGCTGATGATGATGATGATGATGATGAGTCTGATAAAGGTTCTGAATATGAGGACATGTTTTGTCACAGTCTCCCATCCAGTCGGTGTTTTCAGGGACTCTCTTGGTCAGGTCCACAAACCACCGCTGACACGTCTACTAGTGATGCAGATGTTCACTGTAGTAACCAATCAGAATGCTTAGATGAGATGCAGAACGAGAACAATAAAGATGCCGACCAATCAGAAGACGAGGTTCCTGCCGCTCCTGCATTAACAGACAAGAGTGAAGAACATCTCAGTTCAGAAGTATTGAAGACGGATGAAAACAAGAAAGAAGAGGATGATGAGAATGATAAACACACACTGATGTAAGTACATGACAGTTCCCAAATATAAATTTATTCATTAATAATAATCTCTTCCGCTAGTGTTTCAAGGTAGAAAAACAATAATATTGGGTTGAAACAACATAAAATGTGTAATATTTTACGCCTTTTGTATGTGTGCAGAAAAGAAGATGAACCAGAGAGTGAAGCAAGTGGAGAGGACACATATTTTGGACCGGATTCGATACCTTCTTCACCAGATCCCGAACAAACCGAGACCAATGACTTCAGCATTCATGAGCTTCCCGGTGCGGAGGATCAACAGGTGCTGGATGATGACGGTTACCATGGTAACAGCGAGGTGATACTGACCGATGAGCCCACTGCCGCCGACTGCATCTCATCGGCTCCTCCAGATCAGCCGCCGGAGGAACAATCAGCAATTATAAGCGAACGAAAGGTCGAAGAAGAGCTGAGTGAAGTGGAGGAGGATGGGAAGAGTGAGGAGTTGAAAGAGTGTGAGAACAATATCAACAAAACAGATACGGAGGAAGAAAAGTGTGAGGATGTTGAGGAAGATGCAAAGACTGGATCGGCAGAAGAATGTAGTGATGAGAAAGAAGAAGAAAAACAAGTGAGCATGACTGAAGGGAGAATAGAGGGAAATAATGGCGAGGACGAAGAGGAACCTGCAAATGAAGAAGAACGAGCGGAAAGAAATGAAGATTTAGTGGAAATCAGTGGAGAATGTGAGGAGGACGATGGAGAACAAGCAGAAAGAAATGAAGATTTAGCTGAAAACAGTGGAGAATGTGAGGAAGAAGAGGAAAGTGCAAAAGATGAACCTGCAAAAGAAGGTGAACAAGCTGAAAGAAAGGAAGATTTTGTGGAAAACAGTGGAGATTGTGAGGAGGAAGATGGAGAACAAGCAGAAATAAAAGAAGGTTTAGCTGAAAACAGTGGAGAATGTGAGGAAGAAAATGGAGAAGAAGCAGAAAGAAATGAAGATTTAGCTGAAAACAGTGGAAAATGTGAGGAAGAAGAGGAAAGTGCAAAAGAAGGTGAACAAGCTGAAAGAAAGGAAGATTTAGTGGAAAGCTGTGGAGAATGTGAGGAGGAAGATGGAGAACAAGCAGAAATAAAAGAAGGTTTAGTGGAAAGCGATGGACGAAACACTGAGGAGGACGTGAACGTAAAAACAGAAGGTTTTGTTGAGGGAAACGTTGAGGAGATAGTTGAAGGAAAAGAAGGTAGAGATGATCCTGAAGCAGATGAGATTCAGCAGGAACAAAATGAACACAAGGAGCAGGAAGAGATCTCAGATCACATCCCATCAACGGCTCCCAAACCTTCTCCGCGTAAAGGGGCGAGTCAAGTCAAAGCGGTTCCCGTCGTCCCACCCAAACCTCGAAACTCCAAACTTACGGCCTTCAGGAAACAGTTTGAGCACAAACACACACAGCCCACGGACGCGGCGTGCGTCGAAACGGATGAACCGCAGAGCGAGGAAGTGCACAGAGACGCTCTGGAAGAGTGTGAGAAGCAGGAGGAGGAGGGTTCGAGGGAAAGCCACGGGACTTTGGATTGTGCGGTGGATCGGAGGAAGGATCTCCACAGGGAAGCAGAGAAAGAGGTGAAGAGGAACAGCGGGATCAGCATGTGTTTCGATGAAGCCGTCGCTCGCGCCACAGTGAAGAGGAGCAGAGAGAAAGAAAACACAGACCGGTTATCCGGCGCTCACTGGGACAGCAGGAAAGATGGGAAAACTGACTAACGGAACTAAAGCGTATCATGTGGAAGCTCGTTTCCACCACAGATTAAAAAGCCAATTGCAGTTTTTTCTCAGGATTGCATCGTGTGTTTTCTGTGTTCTGTGGCGGAAACAAGCTTCCATAACATGATCATGTATTGTAAAATATTATGTGCAAAGAAAGTTGTATTCACCAAACCCTTTTATACACTTTTTTTTTTTTTTTTAATATTCTGATTCTCATTTTTCAATAAACTAATTGAGATAAATATATAAATATGGAGGGAAAAACTGTTTGTATAGCTTAGTAATGTATCTTAAATCATTTAATAAATATTGTTACATTTATTACATTCTAATTACGTTGTTACATTCAAGTCTTGGTCTAAATCTCAATATTCATACAAAATAAACTCAGGCCACCCTTGTGAATATTAATGGTAACACTTTACAATGAGGTTTCATGAACTAACAATTATAAATTCTTTTCAAGCATTTATTAATCGTAGTTCTTGTTAATTTTAACATTTACATTTTAAGCTCAAAAGCTGTATCTGTTAACAACACTGCGAACTAACATGAACAAAAGCTGTAAGAATATATTGATAGTTCATGTTATTTAGTGAATTAACTAATATTAACAAATTCGACCTTGTAAAGTGTTACCATTAATTAGTTAACAGTCTTATCAATTAAAACTGGAATGGTTTAATGTTGTGATCATTGTGTTATTAATGCTAATGCATTCAAAAGGACAAATACATACAGATAAAACACAAGAATAAGACAATCTGTATAGACAGGAAGTTGTTTTATATGTATTTCTGTTGTTGTATACATTCAACACGCTATGCATTTCATTTCAATAAATTAGTATTTTCAATATATAAATTTATGGTGTAAGTGTTGCTGTTTTTTACTGAAGGACTCATATTCAGGTATATTTTAGTCAGTATTAGGGCTATTTATAATATTAAAGGGTTAGTTCACCCAAAAATTAAAATTACATAATTTATTACTCACCCTCAGTTCACGTGACTGCAGTGGTTCAACCTTAATATTATAAAGCGACGAGGTTACTTTTTGTGTGCAAAAATAAATAAATAAATAAATAATGACTTTTCAACAAAATCTAGTTCGGATCGCGTCTCAAACTGCCGAAGTCACGTGAACTATTGAAATTTCGAAACACTTATGACATAACAAAGCCTCGTTTACTGAAATCACATGACTTTGGCGCTCCGAACCACTGATTCGAAACGAAAGATTCGTAAAGCTTCGAAGCAATGTTTTGAATAAGTCGTTATTATTTCTATTTTTTTTTTGCACACAAAAAGTATTCTTGTCACTTCATAACATTAAGGTTGAACTACTGTAGTCACATGAACTACTTTAAATATGTCTTTCTAATTATCTTGCTGGCAATGCAGGCCTCACTGAGCCATCAGATTTTATCAAAAATATCTTAAATTGTGTTCTGAAGATGAACGAAGGTCTTACGGGTGTAGAACGGCATGAAGGTGAGTAATTTTTAGGTGAACTAACCCTTTAAATCACAAAATGTTTATTATAAACAACAAAGTTGCCCTGTGATATAAAAGACTTGTAAATCAAAAACATAATAATGTGATAATGATTGTCTCTGTCGCCATGGTCAGATGCACCGAGAGAAATCATTCACTTCTGTTCTGATGAATATTAATATTTAGAATTGCAACTTTTCAGTATGTTGTGAAACACAAATCTCCCGTAATTTGCACCCGGACCCGCCCTTGTCCATGCGTTTTTCTATGGCGCTTCTAAACTAGGATTTATTGTATTGAAACGAAACAGTCCGAATCTATTGGTCCTTTAAACGGTGACGTCATTCTTCAAGGAAATGGTCATCGGTTTTGTGAGATTTGTGTAAACATTAGTACACGCTCGACTGTTAACAGTCTCAAACCCAGCGCAAGAAAAGGCTCAGAATCAAAGCAAACACTCCTCACAAACAACAGACTTTATTATTCAGCAGGGAAACGACTAGAATGTCTGCATCGGTTGATATCCACGCGCAGCTGGCGTCCATCATCGAGCGCTTCGCCAAATGCGCGCTGCTGGAGATGAGTCGCGCGGTGGAGCAGGAGATGACGCGCCGGCAGATGGAGGTCGAGACGCTGCTGGTCAAACTGCAGTTTGCCGAGAGCGAACTGCGATCAGCCCGACAGAACCAGCCGAACCTGCGCTCGGTGGGAATACAGGTCAATAACAGCGGACAGAGAGGTACACTTCAGTTCAGACTGACACACTTTCATTTAAAGTCAACATGATGCGGTTTAATGCGTGATTCATCCGTGCCTTTTGGTCCTTTCAATCTTTAATCATAATGTATTAACTTGATCTTCCGCTGAAACGACTTTCTTTAGCCTGTGACGTATGGAAGGCCGCTCGGAAGTTGGGCCAATAGATACCTAAGTTTTAACCCCGCCCCTTTATCCTGTCATCTAACGCTATATAAAACTAGCCTAGCGGCAAACGCAGAAATGGTGAAAAAGTGCGTTTTCATCATCTAACTTTCCCATTCTCATTCCAGTATTATGTTTCAATATTGAAGTAAAATAGGTTGCAAATTCTGAATCATGTTGACTTTAAATATTAGTGCTTATTATTCTTACAAAAACACATCATATAACATATGAACAGATATCAGATGGTATCAGATGTACTCGTGTTATTACCACTTATAGGGATGATTTATAGAAATGTTCATTCTTTTATCATGTACTAAATATCCAAATCTGTATTTCTTTCATGCAGCATTAAGAATGTTTAGATTAAGTTATCTGAAGTCATTTGATAGATTAGATATCTTCCGCTCTTTCAGTCCTATGGAAGACGAAATATGGATTCGGAATGACATGAGGGTGAATAAATGATGACAGAGGTTTTGTTTTTAAGTGAACGATTCCTTTAAAGGTGCAGTAAGAGATTTCTGAGAAACGCTGTTGAAAGTGGATCGAGCAAAACAACACACTTGTAGCTGATCAGCAGCAAGAGGCGTGTCCATTCATGGTGGGGGAGGTGTTTGTGAATTTGGGGGCGGAGCTATCAAAATAGGGGTGTGATCCTCTTGGGTAGGGGCGTGTTTGTTTGTCAGTAATTGCTTACTGCACCTTTAACAATGCGTGTATTTGTATATGTTATATTTCATAATTTTTCACATTTTTTTTCTCAGCAGAGGTATGCAGGCTCATGCAGGAAGACGGAATCAAATCCATTCAGATCAAAGAGGAACACATGGAGGACGGACAGTGGGACAGCGGACCGAGTAAAACACACACACTCACGCTTTCAAGAATTATGATAGTGCTTTTCTGTTTTACATCAGATGCCAAGTGTTTACTCTTTATTATCGTCAAATATAATATTCTAATATTTATTCTCAGTCTTATTCAGATGATTGTTTTTATTCCTAGTTTCTCCTGCTCTTTGCCCGTTGGGTCCAGAGGTGGAGGATCAGGATAGTTTCAGCACGGGAACAACAGGAGCAGCTAGAGAGGGTGAGAGATCACTTCATATCAGGACGAGTTCAAGAGTTATGGACTTTTTTTACACGCTCTACCAAGCGTTATAGGAAATCATTTTCACATACCATCATGTATTTTAAACTTGACTGAAACGCTGTATCGACCAATAAGCATCAGTTTATTGTTATGTTTAATCTGTAGGTAGTGATTTTATCCTAACGAGTAAAATGAATCCCGGTGGAATGTGGAATTCGCCTGTTTCCGAGGAATATCCAGCGAACTCCGGAGCCCAGAGTTTGGACGCTTCTCTGGAAACAGGTGAGAGATTCGCCACAGGTGTGTCTCCGAACCGATAAACTAGTTCAAACTTGTTTTTAAACCTAAACAAAGAATGAATCTCTGCCGTGAGTATATCAGACAATCTACACAAGTATAACAGCTTTTTCTAAAATAAAAAGTTGAACCGTATTTGTTGTTTTGGCAGAGAACTTGTACCACATTGTCACCTTTGTGGACACTGAAGAAGTGGAGGTTGTTCCTGCGGTCTGGGTGAAGAACGGTGTGTGTTTCTGGCCTCCGTACAAGGATGAAGGAGTTCAGAGGGCGACCAAGGGTTCGGAGCAACCGGAGAAGTCTTGGTCTGCGTATAAGGTTAAAATCATGTATACTGCAAGTATGTATAATTCCTTTTTCATAATACATTTAATTTGAAAGCTTAACAGGTTAATTAGTAAAAAAAAAATGTGTGTGTATTTTGCTTTTCGACTCCTGTTATTGATAGATAACTACAGTGAAGCTCTGCGGAAGCTGCCTCTCGCGGAGCAGCAGACTGATCTCCAGTCAGAGGACGAGACTTACTCCCTGAGGCCACTGAAACGGAAAATAAAGTAGGATTGTGTATATTATGTAGGTTTTTAACATAAATATGATGAGTTTGTGCTTAAAACAAGAACAAATATCTGCCAATGGAGTCAGAAAAATAAAGTTAATTCAAAGAGAAAACAAGTTTATTTTTCTGACTCCATTGGCAGATATTTGTTCTTGTTTTAAGCACAAACTTACTTAATATCTTCAGTCATTTCTCTTCTCCAGTAAATGTATCTTGATTTAAGAATGTTTAGATATTTGTGCTGGAAAACAAGGCAGAAACACTGAGGATTTGATGTGTGAACATACACATTTAGTAATATTTCACTGAATATTCACCCTAAATTGATCAAATTGTGCAATTATCCAATTTCTTGCCTCCTCCAAAGACGAAACAGACAGCTTCTGGAGGAATACGACACTGACGAGGAGGCCACCGCACCCCAAAAAGCGAATTTACCACAAGCCCCACAAATACAACCACCATGCAAAAGAACCATTTTGTCAGCTTCCAGTGAGCTTCAACCAAGTCCTCCAGGCCAAAGACAAAACCGGCCCCCGAGTGTGACGCAGTGCGCAGAAACCTCCACACCGTCCTTGTTGGAATGGCATCAAATAACTGTTGGGTCTTCTTCACACCGACCGACTGAACGGTCACCTACTCCTCCGCTTTACCACACACCCCGACAGCTGTGGCCAGAAAGAAGTTCAGCCAGAACATCACAGGACCGTGTAAGTGAGTTTCGACAGGACGTGACTTCACCTTCTCCCGAACAGGCAACACAGTCTCTGTGGCATCAGGAAAACAGCCTGTCATGCTGTGATCCATTCATAAGATGTAAGTTTTTTTTACTTATTTTCAATCATATTTTGCACATCAAGAACACATCAGTGGACGATAATGTTCTGTTTATTATAAGCGCGCTGCAGTTTTGTCGTCTGTCTCTTTAAATGCTGGAGCTCTTTAAAGCAGGATGGATTCTGATTGGCTGCCAGTGTTTTATCATTCATCATGTGACTCCAATGATATCGTTGCACTGTGATGTTATCGTTATAGTTGTGATGTGGACTCTGCTGTTCTTTTACATTTTTAGAACTATATCTTTATTGTTATAGTCATCGTTCTTGGTGTGAACAGGCATTAAAGTCGGCATGAAATGTAAGTTGCGCTTTTCTTACCTAATGTGACGTATATGTGAGTAAAACGCTTCTCAAACAAGAACAAATGTAGGGCGGGGCTTGATTTTGTCTGTGGGGAATTGATTGGATGGTTGTGTTTTGCTATTGGTGGATCTCATGTGAGTGACAGGTTGCCCCGCCCTCATCATCAGAGAAGAAGAGAGATGTTGCTGCAAGAGGGAGGAGAAGATATTCTGATTCAAGATTACGAGACACATGAATTTAACACAATAATGATGTGCACTGATAAATCACACTGGGCAATATTCCATAGAAAATAGGAATTGTCGTTTTTTATTTCATGGTGACTTTAAGTATAAGACTCATATGTTGATGTGGTAACCTTACAATTCCTGTGTTTGATGTTTCAGCGCTTCTTCATGACCTGACCACAAAACAGGAGATTGTTATGGAGCAACAGATGAGCTTAATAAAGATGGTTCAAGATCTCCAAGCAAACAACGTCAGGGAGGTCACAGATGCTGACCGTTTAAATCAAAGACGTTTTCCGATCGAAGACCTAAGCTCGTTAACTGCCCTGGAGAATGACCTGCGATCCTGTCCGGAAACCAGAAGAAAAGTGGTAGGTAACTCTCAGTCATGCATATTTACATGCTGTCATCACTTAAAAGTCTGCGTCATGTCGTTCCAAAACCATAAGCCTTTGAAACACAAATGAAGATATTTGTAATGAAATCCGAGAGATTTCTGTCCCTCCATTGACAGTCTACTCGTACATATGAGTAAAAACTCTAAGCTCTTCTGCTTATCTATAAATAGTATGCTTTATAAGTAAGCTGTGTACTGAATTTGGTCCTCCAATATCCGTGTCCTAGTACATTAAAGGGGACCTATTTTCACAAGATGTAATATAAGTTTCTGATGTCTGATGTGAAGTTTCAAAATCCCCCACAGATCATTTATTATAGCTTGCAAATTTGCCGCTATTTGGGTGTGAGCAAAAACACACCGTTTTTGTGTGTGTCCCTTTAAATGCAAATGAGCTGCTGCTTCCGGCCCACTTTCCAGAAGAGGGCGGAGCTTTAACAGCTCACGTTAATCTTTTGTGTTGAATTGACCCTCGTTTGTGAAGCAGTCCGGCGTAAAATGACGGCATGTCAACAACACTCTACTACAACAACTCTTCCTCTTCTCTAAAGCAGCCCAACATGGCCCCGCCCCCTTTGTTGTGTGTTCTCGGGGGGCGGGGTTTATGTAAATTTTGGGGCTTGTGATGTCACTAACCCAGGAAGAAGCTCGTTGTAGTTCCTACCAGCCGTTTGTTGTAGTTCTTAAAAAGCGATTTCTGTAAAAGAAAATATCTCTCTTTGCATTGAACTTTGAGTGTCGTAACTTTGCAGATGTTGTTTATGATCAAACAGCAACATTACACACTAACTAAAGTTAAAAAAGTCAAATCATAATCAAGGACCCCTTTAAGGCATGTTAAACGTTTTCTTTATAATGGTTTTCTATGGGAGAAAAATGCTTAACATGCAGTTTAGAGCGTTGCGTTCATATTCTGGGCTCTTCTGCTTATCTATAAATAGTATGCTTTATAAATAAATTTGGTCCTCCAATATCACTGTCTTAGTACATTAAAGGTGACCTATTTTCACAAGATGTAATATAAGTCTCTGGTGTCTCCAGAATGTGTCTGTGAAGTTTCAGCTCAAAATACCCCACAGATCATTTATTATAGCTTGTCAAATTTGCTCCTATTTGGGTGTGAGCAAAAACACGCCGTTTTTGTGTGTGTCCCTTTAAATGCAAATGAGCTGCTGCTCCCGCCCCCTTTCCAGAAGAGGGCGGAGCTTTAACAGCTCGCGCTTTGGTTGCTCAACAACAACAAAGCTGGAGAATCTCACGCAGCCAAAATGAGGATTTAGTGTTTTGGTTTAATAGTGACGGCATGTTTTAAAAACATTTCAGGTACATGAACTGGGAATGTTGGGCGGAGTGGATGTGAAGGACACCGTCTGGAGAATAATGAAGCAGGCGATCAAAAACGACTTGGCCAAAACTGTGAACTGGAGAGGTGTGAATGGGAAAACGTCTTTCCAAAGTTTAGAGCTTAAAAGCGTCGTGATTGGTAAGTGCTTCTGTCGTAAATCTTTCTGGAACTCTACAAGCATCTTCTTCCAGATGTCATGAATCGAGTGTTCTGGGATCAGTGGCGTCTCTATTTATTATGATTTCAGCGTTTTAACTCTGTGTCTGTGTGCTGCTCTTCTAGAGGCTGTGAGAAGAAATCCCACATGTGCACAAATAACGGAGCTGGAGGTGGAGAAAGCCATCATACGTTGGTTTCATCTAGCTGGTGACCGCGAGGGCGGCAGAAAAAAGCGAGCGCCGTTGCAAGATGTTAGTGTAGAGAACTGATGTTAAGTGAATCTCTACAAAGAGAGAAAATAACATGCTCTCAGTATCTTAACATGTTTTATTTACATTTGTATTGTTTTAATTTTGACTATACATATTTGCACGTCTGTAAATATATTTTATATTTCATGTCCCAATTTTATATTGAACTAGCTTTTGTTTATTGGTTATTTTGGCTGATGCACTACAACATTACATATTTAATTTATTTCTTAGTTTCTATCGTCTTTTTAGGTGTTGTGTGCCTATTTATTTTATTGTCTTATTCTACTGTTGCTCTTTTGTCTGTCACATCTTTTCACATTTGTTTAACAGTATCAGAACTCTTTACACTTTGCATTTGCGCATCTAGAAGATTTTATTTTTCATTTGTCACTTATTTAACACATTTGTTTATTGGTTTCTTTTATTTGTGCAACTTTATGCACTACAACTTTTAAATTTACATTTTATTGTTTGAAACATTTTAGTTTATTGCTTGGTTTCTGTTGTATTTTATTCTTACTATTTATTTATTGCTTTTGTCTTATTCTTGTTTTATCTTATTTTGTTTATCCGACACATTTTCACATTGTATTTATTTGTGCTATTATCTGGCTAATATTTGAGCAATTTTTGTTATTTCATCTGCATTAATAAAGTTTATACTTTGCATTTGCTTAGTTTCTGTAGTTTTTTTTTTCTTCAGTTTTACATTTCACAGTATATGAATATTATATAGCAGTTCCTTTTCAAACAGGAAATAAAATGATCAAAAATATTTTTATTTTTATTTTTTGGTGGATACAAAAAAAAAGAACCTGAAATATTGACCGTTTTTCGTTAGCGAGATTTAAATGGAATGATTACCCCGTAAACGTTTTCATGCGTTTTTAAATGTCGCTTCTAAACTAGGATTTACGGTACTGAAAAGACAGTGCGAAAACCTATTGGTCCTTTAAACGGTGACGTCACGCATCTAGGAAATGGTCAACTGTTTTGTGAGATTTGTGTAAACATTACTGATACATGTTCGACTATCCTCATCCTCAAACTCAGCGTGTAGTTGAAAGAAAACACACCAGACTGAACGCGAGGCTCTTTGGGAATCGCCATCATCGATACAAACACTCACAAACAACAGACTTTATTATTCAGCAGGGAAACGACTAGAATGTCTGCATCGGTTGATATCCACGCGCAGCTGGCGTCCATCATCGAGCGCTTCGCCAAATGCGCGCTGCTGGAGATGAGTCGCGCGGTGGAGCAGGAGATGACGCGCCGGCAGATGGAGGTCGAGACGCTGCTGGTCAAACTGCAGTTTACCGAGAGCGAACTGCGATCAGCCCGACAGAACCAGCCGAACCTGCGCTCGGTGGGAATACAGGTCAATAACAGCGGACAGAGAGGTACACTTCAGTTCAGACTGACACACTTTCACTTAAAGTCAACATGATGCGGTTTAATCATAATGTATTAACTTGATCTTCCACTGAAACGACTTTCTTTAGCCGGTGACGTATGGAAGGCCGCCCGGAAGTTGAGCCAATAGCTAGAGACCTAAGTTGTAACCCCGCCCCTTTAACCTGTCGTCTAACGCTAAATAAAACTAGCCTAGCAGCAAACGCAGAAATGGTGAAAAGGTGCGTTTTCGGATGTTTTCCTCTTAAGACTCTGTTCCCCATCCCTAAAACCCCCTGGTTACGATCCCGTTGGCTTGAGTTTTTGCACTTTGAAGAAGGAGGAATAACGGAGAATTCCCGCTTGTGTTCGAGGCATTTCACCCGTGAATGCTTCCAGAATTTAACACAGCACGAAATGGGCTTCGCTAAAGTTCTGTGTTTGACAGATACGGCCGTTCCGTCAGTTTACACCGTTGGTAACGTTACGTCGCAAACTGTGAAGGTAAGTGTTACTACCCTAACAAAAAGTGCCCAGAGAAGAACCATGGTAACCATGGTATCCCAGCTAGCAATAATAATAATAACAATAATAAAGTTATGAAAACGTTTTTTTTTTTTTTTATGCTCTCAAACTTTTTTTTTCTTGGTTATGCGAACGTTAAGTGAACATTACATTTTATCATTCTTCAAACATTACGGGATCGTTACGTTTGAATGTTCTCTGAACGTTCTGTAACAAGTAGTAATATTTTAAAAATGTTAGACGAACATCCAACTAATTAAGAAAAAAAATGTTCCATGAATGATGAATAAATAACGTTTTTATATTAAAGGGTTAGTTCACCCAAAAATGAAAATTCTGTCATTTATTACTCACCCTCATGTCGTTCTACACCCGTAAGACCTTTGTTAATCTTCGGAACGCAAATTAAGATATTTTTGATGAAATCCGATGGCTCCGTGAGGCCTACATAGGGAGCAATGACATTTCCTCTCTCAAGATCCATTAATGTACTAAAAACATATTTAAATCAGTTCATGTGAGTACAGTGGTTCAATATTAATATTATAAAGCCACGAGAATATTTTTGGTGCGCCAAAAAAAACAAAATAATGACTTATATAGCGATGGCCGATTTAAAAACACTGCTTCATGAAGCTTCGGAGCGTTATGAATCAGCGTGTCGAATCAGCGGTTCGGAGCGCCAAAGTCACGTGATTTCAGCAGTTTGGCGGTTTGACACGTGATCCGAATCATGATGCGACACGCTGATTCATAACGCTCCGAAGCTTCATGAAGCAGTGTTTTAAAATCGGCCATCGATTTAAGTCGTTATTTTGTTTTTTTTGCCGCACCAAAAATATTCTCGTGGCTTTATAATATTAATATTGAACCACTGTACTCACATGAACTGATTTAAATATGTTTTTAGTACATTAATGGATCTTGAGAGAGGAAATGTCATTGCTGGCTATGCAGGCCTCACTGAGCCATCGGATTTCAACAAAAATATCTTAATTTGTGTTCTGAAGATGAACGAAGGTCTTACGGGTGTGGAACGACATGAGGGTGAGTAATTAATGACAGAATTTTCATTTTTGGGTGAACTAACCCTTTAATGTTTTTAGAACATTATTAAAAACCAGATAACTATTACTGTTAACTTTTTATAACTTTGAGACAACCTTGCAACAACGTTCCCTGTTAGCTGCGATTTTTGAAAGTGCCGTTGTAAATACTATGGTATAATGAAAATAAGGTCTGGTTCTAGCTTTTAATAATAAATAAAAAATAGTATTTTAATAAAAGTAAACAGTCAGTAATAAAATAAGAACAATAGAACAAAGATATAAATGAAATAAACAGATTTCAGGTAATATCCAGGTATTAAATACTATAATGTATCAATTAAATATATATTAATCCTATTAAAGCTAAAGAAGCTATTCAGTCGAGAGCAGATTTGAGCTTTTTTATTTTATTTTATTTTTTTATTTTGTACTTTAATTGACCATATGCACGGAATGTTCTTAAGAACTTCCGCAATAATATAATTCAGCTGGAAAACTTCCGGTGAAATGTCACTTGTTGGTGTGTCGGTATCTTTAGTGTCCTGAGGTAGCTTTAACAGCATCAATAGTGTAATACTTAGTTTATAATCACAATATAGTCACTTAAATAGTCAGGCTTAGTGCTAATTTAATTATTCAAACGTAAGATGACATTAAAAAAACAGACGTGTCTCAGTGTTCCTTCTCTGCAAAATAAAACCTCAACACACTGTAAATTAAAGATTCATTGTGCACTTAAGTTAGATTCATTGAATAAAATGTGAGTTTTCTCAAGCTTGCGCTGCACTGACAGACAGCTTCAGTGATTATAAAGGGAGAGCAAGGTGCTCGCTTTCTGTGTAATTCATTCACAAGAAAAGTTATTATTTTTCATGAGATTTTGTGAGTACTTCATACTTCACCTTGACAAAATGTATTTTTAAACCTAGTGATTTTATAATGTTTAATATTTATTCAGAAGCAAAACTGAGTGAAACTATTACAGGAAATGGCTGATATGAGCCAATAAATGATCCTCTGCTGCCATCTGCTGGTTATAGTGGTAATTAATTAATCTTTTTTTCTTTTCTTTTTTTTTTTTTTAAATAAGAGTGTTTTCTATCAAATATTGGATTTCCTACATCTTGAAATGTTCGGTTTTACAAATGGGGACAATCTCAGAATGATGAACAAATGTTTTTGGTCGACATTAAAAAATAACATTTGAAGTGCTGGAAAAGTGTTGCATGTGTGTGTCTAATTACAGACACCGCGTTTCTTATTCTAATGTTCCCATTAACTTCGTCTTTATTGCAATCAATAAAACTGGTTTATTGGCAAATTAGGTAAGTGTGATAACTGCATTAAAATTTAAATACAAATTGATGGTTTTGTGTTGATGTACAGCGAGTACAGAATGACAGCTCAGGGGCCGTTCACACAGAATGCGTTTTTTTTATTCCATTGCGCTACTTTTACATTGTTTTTCTATGTAAACGCGCTTGACGGACGTGCATGACCGTTACACTTGCGTCTCGCGTCTTTCGCAGCGCCTCGCACATGAGCGCCGCGTTTTTAAGATGCTGTGTCAAGTTAAAAGAATTTCAACTTTTACATGCAGCGCCGCTCATCAATGTCAGTTCCAAAACAGTGGACCAATCAGAAGAACTCAGAGGTGGGGCAAGCGTTGCGAGCTTCTGTTTACCGTAGCAAGTTGGCATGACAGGTGTTTTATTTGACGGCAACATGGCGGAGGAAGCGCTCATTATTATCTTATTTTCTTTTTTTCCATGTCAAAGCTCGTATCTATCAATTCTGCTGTTTGCCTATTTCTATTATTTCCGTTATTGTCGTTATTGCATCACGTCTCAAAAGCGCGTCTCGAGACCCTCACGTTCTACGCTGCGCTTTTTTAAAAACCATTCCTGAGCGCTGCGTCTCACATTTTTAGACGCAAAGAAGCATTCTGTGTGAATGGCTCTTAACAGTTCACCGGAAATGCCCAAGCTGGCTTAATGAAAACCAGGAAGTAACCGTGCATATGGTCAAATAACATTGATGACAGAAGATAGCAGCAGGTATTTTATGTTACTGTCACTTTAAGACCACATGCACAGATCTGACTCACATCCGATTTTTTTGACTGTTTACGTTCATTAAGACTTTTTATTTTAAGGATACTCACCAAAATGGGCATTTTGACACAATTTTGTGTGTATTCATCCGTTTAAGACGCAAAAGAGAACTCAGTTCAGTAATAGCGCGCTGTCTGAGTCTGTGTGTGTCCGTCTGACAGCCACCGGCTCAAGATGTGGCCTGCCAGTGTCCTGCTTACGGTCAGAGAAAGAGCGTTTCAGTTCAGACTGCAAAGTCCAAACGACGGCGTGAAGGTAAAGTTATACCTGCATTCAGATCTGCGTCTATTCTGCTCTGTAACATCCACTTTTCATCATCTAACTTTCCCATTCTCATTCCGGTATTATGTTTCAATATTGAAGTAAAATGGGTTGCAAATTCTGAATCATGTTGACTTTAAATATTACTGCTTATTATGCTTACAAAAACACATCATATAACATATGAACAGGTATCAGATGGCTGTGTACTCGTGTTATTACCACTTATAGGGATGATTTAAACAAAAATGATCATTCTTTTATCATGTATTCACCCTCATGTCGTTTCAAACCTGTATTTCTTTCATGCAGCATGAATGTTTAGATTAAGTTATCTGAAGCCATTTGACCTTCCACTTTTTCATACGAGTCCTATGGAAGAAGAAGCTATCAAGATAGGGGTGTGATCCTCTGTTTTGTCAAATATCAACAGCGTTTCTCAGAAATCGCTTACTGCACCTTTAACAATGCGTGTATCTGTATATGTTGTATTTATCCATCATTTCAAAAAAACTTTCTCACCAGAGGTAAACCTCAACTTCGTAAAGATAAATGAAAATCATGACGGAGAATCACAGACGGAGACACACACGGGCGATACTTCAGCGCAGACGTTCACACTGAACGTAAGGATTCTTCATTATTAGATCCCTCTTCTTCAGTATATGTCATACAGTAACCGGATTCTTTGTCATTCCCAAAATGCAGGAAGACGGAATCAAATCCATTCAGATCAAAGAGGAACACATGGAGGACGGACAGTGGGACAGCGGACCGAGTAAAACACACACACTCACGCTTTCAAGAATTATGATAGTGCTTTTCTGTTTTACATCAGATGCCAAGTGTTTACTCTTTATTATCGTCAAATATAATATTCTAATATTCATTCTCAGTCTTATTCGGATGATTGTTTTTATTCCTAGTTTCTCCTGCTCTTTGCCCGTTGGGTCCAGATGTGGAAGACCAGGATAGTTTCAGCATGGGAACAACAGGAGCAGCTAGAGAGGGTGAGAGATCACTTCATATCAGGACGAGTTCAAGAGTTATGGACTTTTTGACATGGACCCAAGCGTTTTCATATCATAGCTGTTACCATCATGTATTTTAAACTTGACTGAAAGGCTGTATCGACCAATAAGCATCAGTTTATTGTTATGTTTAATCTGTAGGTAGTGATTTTATTCTAACGAGTAAAATGAAGCCCGGTGGAATGTGGAATTCGCCTATTTCCGAAGAATATCCAGCGAACTCCGGAGCCCAGAGTTTGGACGCTTCTCCTCTGGAAACAGGTGAGCGATTCGCCACAGGTCTGTCTCCGAACCGACGGCACGATCCAAACGCGCAGCAGTACGTGGACGAACCGTACAGAACTGCTGCCGCTAACCATGCGCTTCCGTCGGCGTCAGAACACAGAGGAGACACAAATGCAGAGAGAAGCTCTCGCTGCCCTCAGTGCGGAAAGACCTTCACCACGCGCTTCTACCTGAAGATCCACCAAAGAATCCACACCGGAGAGAGACCGTACACCTGCCCTCAGTGCGGCAAACGCTTCTACTGCAACTCTCACCTGATTTCACACCAGCGCTCGCACACCGGAGAGAAACCGTACAGTTGTGAAGAATGCGGCAAGTCCTACTCTCATTTAAACTCACTGAAACTGCACCAGCGCAGCCACACTGAAGAGGAGGCGTATGCGTATTGGTAGCCTTCACAGCTTTTATGAAATGCCACATTTTTGTTTTAAATTTGACTTTTGACATAAACTTTTAAGGAGGTTTTTTTTTTTATGATAAAAAGTAATATTGCTTTTAGTTTGATATACTGTTTTTCAGTAGTTGGTCAACTAATCACATTTATATACATCTGTTTGATAACCATCATCAGTCACATGAAATGCATTTCATTTATATATGAATTTAATTTTTCATTTTATAACCTGTAAAACGATGCTAAATGCCTTCTATGTTGTTTTCCACTACTTTGTGTTTGCGTGAATTATTTAATATGGGAGCATCAAGAAGATGCATTTTGCAGTTGACAATAAAACTCATGACTTTCTGATGTAACATCATTGTTGTCGTGTCTTTCTAGGCTATTTAGTTTACACATATTCCTGCAATACATAGTGTAAGTTTGTTTCTGTGTGATTTATCTGTTCTAGAGACTGCTTCATGAGAATGCAGGAGTCAAACGTGCTGCGCATATCATGTGGATTAGTTTTACGATCTCTTTATGAACTTTCTGAAGCGTCAAAGTGGTAGTTGCGTAGACTGTCAATGGAGGGACAGAAAGCTCTCAGATTTTATTAAAATATCTTCATTTGTGTTTCAAAGATGAACAAAAGTCTTACAGGTTTGGAACGAGATGAGGGTGAGTAATTCATAACTGAATTTCATTTTTGGGTGAACTATCACTGTAATGTTGAACATTAACAACGTCAGAATGTCCAATAACTAATGAATAAATAATAAATCTAATAATAAATTAATTTAAAATAAAATAAAACTTATAATAGAAATGCTCAAACTACAGTACAATAGTATGTCTGATGATTTATGACATTTAAATAAAGAAAATAAAACTTAAATAGTAAAGTATATATAATTTTTTTTACTATATTAATACTTTATATATTTTACAATAAAATAACTTCTGAAAAGATCTCTCGCGTGTCTTTTAATTTGGTGAGCGTTTCCTAAAAGTCCCCCGGAAACACGTCACGAATGAGCAGGACCCAGAGAAGCAGTTGTGTTTTCTTCCTAGTAATGTATGTACAGAGTGTTTTGAGAGCGAGATGAGTTCCGCGGGGATGTTCCAGACTCAGATCTCCGCGATCATGACCGTGCTGGCGAAGGCGGCGGTGGCGGAGATCAGTCAGCTGCTGGAGGAAGAGGCTGCTGCTCTTCATCAGGAGATCCGGAGGAGAAACGAGGAGATCCAGGGACTGAAGGCTCGACTGATGCTCACGGAGACTGAACTACAGAGAGTCACTGCAGAATCAGAGAGATGCTCCGTCGGCGTTCAGGTGGAGATCATGATGGACACGAGTGAGTATTTATAGTTACATTTCTGTAATGTTCGTAAAATATAAGTATAAAATTAGTACAAAAAGGTTAATTAATTAGTAAATAAAATTGTATTTGTATTTATCGTAAATATAATAAACATCACCAGTTTTCAAAAAAATTATTCAGTTAATAATTATAATATATATATATATATATTATAATTCTATGTTAATTATATATATATTACATACATTGATCAGGCATAACATTATGAGCACTGACAGGTGAAGTGAATCACACTGATTATCTCTTCATCACGGCACCTGTTAGTGGGTGGATATATTTGGCAGCAAGTGAACATTTTGTCCTCAAAGTTGATGTGTTAGAAGCAGGAGAAATGGGCAAGTGTAAAGATTTGAGCGAGTTTGACAAGAGCCAAATTGTGATGGCTAGACGACTGGGTCAGAGCATCTCCAAAACTGCAGCTCTTGTGGGGTGTTCCCGGTCTGCAGTGGTCAGTAGCTATCAGAAGTGGTGCAAGGAAGGAACAGTGGTGAACCGGCGACAGGGTCATGGGCGGCCAAGGTGGGGAGTGAAGGCTGGCCCGTGTGGTCCGATCCAACAGATGAGCTACTGTAGCTCAAATTGCTCCTGAAGTTAATGCTGGTTCTGATAGAAAGGTGTCAGAATACACAGTGCATCAGTTTGTTGCGTATGGAGCTGCAGACCAGTCAGGGTGCCCATGCTGACCCCTGTCCACCGCCGAAAGAGCCAACAGTGGACACGTGAGCATCAGAACTGGACCACGGAGCAATGGAAGAAGGTGGCCTGGTCTGATGACTCACATTTTCTTTCACATCACGTGGATGGCCGGGTGCGTGTGCGTCGCTTACCTGGGGAACACATGGCACCAGGATGCACTATGGGAAGAAGGCAAGCCGGCGGAGGCAGTGTGATGCTTTGGGCAATGTTCTGCTGGGAAACCTTGGGTCCTGCCATCCATGTGGATGTTACTTTGACACGTACCACCTACCTAAGCATTGTTGCAGACCATGTACACCCTTTCATGGAAACGGTATTCCCTGGAGTCTGTGGCCTCTTTCAGCAGGATAATGCTCCTGCCACAAAGCAAAAATGGTTCAGGAATGGTTTGAGGAGCACAACAACGAGTTTGAGGTGTTGACTCTGCCTCCAAATTCCCCAGATCTCAATCCAGTCGAGCATCTGTGGGATGTGCGGAACAAACAAGTCCGATCCATGGAGGCTCCACCTCACAACTTACAGGACTTAAAGGATCTGCTGCTAACATCTTGGTGCAGATACCACAGCACACCTTCAGGGGTCTAGTGGAGTCCATGCCTCGACGGGTCAGGGCTGTTTTGGCAGCAACACAATATTAGGAAGGTGCTCATAATGTTATGCCTGATCGGTGTATATAGATTTTAGACCTGGAACTCTTTGTTTTGCTGTAGAATTTGAATTAAAACATCTTATTGACATATGACTTGTGTTTCTCGACAGGTGTAACGGCTCATTCTCAGGAAGTACAGGCTGAGAAGGTCATTGTGAAGGACCTCTCAGAGGAGAAACCTCACTTTTCACATGTGGCGAACGTGAATTCACAGCAGCTGAAACAAGAAGAGTCCATAACGCCACTGAAGGAACCTGTGGAAGAGGAGCTCGGCGGACTGGAGTTTGAGATGAAGATCGAACAGGTGGAAGAACTTGTGGATCAGACACTGAATCAAGTTCAGGCGGAGCAGAAGCGTGAAGAACAAAACCACTGCGATGACGGAAACTCTCGTTTATGGTGTTCAGGGAAAGCGTTTGACCATCCAGGAGGTCTTATGGAGTCTGAGCAACATTCCCAGAATTTTACAGATCCGTATGTGATGATGGAGGATCCGATGACTGCGTCGACTCAGTCCGGTTTATTGGCTCCCGGTGTTGTTCTGGAGAACGAGAGCTTCGGCGCTCCAGACGTTGAGTACAGCTTGAATCTTCAGGATTCCCACAGACGCTCACCCAGAACTGACTTGGCGCCATTCAACAGACTTCCATCCTCACATTCAAGCTCATGTTTGCCCAAAACGCTCACACGGAGGGCGTGTGCAGGCGGGCAGACGGGCCCCAAACCCTTCCGATGTGAGGAGTGTGGCAAGGGCTTCATGCAGAGTACCCGGCTCAAATCACACAGACGAGTGCACACGGGTGAAAAACCCTTCCGGTGTGAGGAGTGTGGCAAGGGCTTCACGCAGAGGACGCGGCTCATAACACACAAACTAGTGCACACGGGTGAAAAACCCTTCCGATGCCAGCTGTGCGGTAAGACCTTCTCCAGACAGGACAACTGCCTTAGACACTTGCGCCTGCACAGCGGACAGAGATGATGAACGTGGACACGAGGTGTTTCATATGTGAGATTTCTTAGTATTGTAACTGTGTTGCATTTCTGCATTAAGGCCTGTTTCACACATCTTACACATTCATCACGTAACGTCTCCCTTGCCATGACAGTAATGTTTCATGATGATCAAGTTTGTAATCGTCCCAAGGTTCATAATAGTTTCGGCTATTTGCCTCTGAAACATTTTTTTCATTTTCATTTAGTTTGACTTGATGTACTAAAATAACTAAAACTGAAATAGGGCTGCACGATGTATCGTTTTAGCACCAATATCGTGACGTGCGCATCCACGATAGTCATGCAATGCGACTGCGATTACTTTATCTCTGTTATATTTGCTATCATCTCATATTTCGCTCTTAATAGTCTATTTATAAAAGTATTCTATCTCTATTGTTACAATCACGACCGCAAACAAAAACAGCATTCCATCTTCGTCGCTCAGCTAAAGTGAAAAACTATAACCACCAGTAGGTGGCGGCAAATCATTGTCTTAAAGAGTTAGTCATTGAATCATTCACTTAACCGATTCAAAACAGCTGATTCATTCAGTAACAAAGCAGAAGTGACTGAGCCGTCGAGTCATTCATTAGAACGATTCATTGAAACGCGGATTCTTTTAGTAACGAAACTGAAACTGTGTTTCTCGAAGACGCACAATGGCTCTACTGTTTGGAACTATTTTCATGGGCAAAATAGAGAAAAAACAGATAATATTGACAATTTTGTGTCTAAAATGTACGTCCCCTAATAGCCTATTAACTTATTGTTTATTGAATTGTTGTAAAATCAATATCACATTTGCAAACATGCCGATATTTGGGAAAACAGCACTTTTGCTTGTGTGATATTGCTTATAAGTATTTAAAAAAAAGAATGTTCTGCGTAACACGAGAATGAACCTCATTGGTTCATGCAGAAGCTCAAAATTCCTGTTTTGCGTCGTTTATGGTTTGCTCTATCAAACTGAGAAACCAAAATGAGCTTTTGTCATTTGTAACTTATCATTTTTTTAACTTTAAAAGTTGTCGTCTTTAATAGCGTTTTGCGTTTGCTGATACTGAAATGAATATGGATATCTGCTTACCTTTTTTGTTTTTTACTTGGTTAAATATTAACATTCTTCATGGTATTGTTTGCAGGGAAGAGAAGATATTTTATCGCATTGCATGATCATTTGGTGTTTTCACTTCAGTTTTGTAGAATTCCGTTCACAATGTTGATCTGGTTACCACGAAAACAGTGTCACGCGCTGCTGCTTCAGCCATCATGTGGTAGAAAATGTCCAAATAAAAAAAAATGTGTTCAACAAGCTGACAGAAGTCGATCCATTTCTTTGTTGGAAGGGTGTAAATGTAACTGAAGTTTTATTGTTGTCACTTTCACATATGACCACGGAGGAGAATCGGAGGGTCACATTCAGCGGACAGACAGACACACTGTATTTTTTTTGTATTTATTTCAACAAATGACAACCAAAATCAAACCCATAGAAGCTTGTGAACAGTTTTGAAGTGGCTGAGTGCAAGTTATACTGCCTTACAAGCCGAGTGAGAGTCATACTCACAAATGTAATGTTAATTGTTAAACAAAACAAAATGCAAAACTTTCAAAAACACTAAGCAATGTTATTTTATTAAATGATAGGCAGTGGGTTTAATCAGTGACATTATTAGAGTTGCTATACGGCATCTTCCCGTCACCTCCTCAACCTGCTTCCCTTAGTGTTTTTACACGTAGAAAAGGCTAAATTTGTATTACACCGTCCAGTTTTTTTCCCTGAAGGATGATGTGAGTTCCTATGGCAATTCTCGATTCAGCATGAATGACCTACAAAGGCGACATTTTTCACAATCACGACAGAAAATCAAAATACTGCCCTAACGTCACTAGCAGAAAGGCAGCGCGATATAAACAAACCAGACTAGTGATTGGTTCTCACACGTCATGTGTGCGTTGATGAATGGCTATATGTAAATAAAAGCTTAAATTTAATCTGTTCAGTGTATAAAGTGACCATGTCTCTTCCGAAAATTTGGACTAAACCACTCTACTCATATAGATTAGTTTTACAATCTTTTTATGAACTTTTTGAAGTGTCAAAGTGGCAGTTGCGTAGACTGTCAATGGAGGGACAGAAAGCTTCATTTGTGATTCGAAGATGAACAAAAGTCTTACGAATTTGAAACGAGATGAGGGTAAGTAAATGATGACAGAATTTTCATTTTTGCGTGAACTATCACTTTAATGTTGAACAGTGTTATGTCCAGTAATAAATAATAAATCTAATAATAAATCATCCAATCAAAAAATACAATTTAAAATAAAATAAAACTTATAATAGAAATGAAAACGTTTAAATGAATAAAATAAAACTTGATATAGAGAAAATCCTATATAGAAATGTCTTCAGTCTTGAGATTTTTCAAGAAAAGTCTTAATGAGGTGAAAAGACAGAGTTCGGGAGATGCCAGTATCTTATTTTTTACTATAATTATGTTATAATTGATGTTATAATTACTATTATTATTTATTTACTATAAAATAGCTTTTGAAAATTCATATAAATCGTGTAAAATCTCCGCACAAATACATTTCCGCTGCCCGCATGTCTTTTAATTTGGTGAGCGTTTCCTAAAAGTCCCCCGGAAACACGTCACGAATGAGCAGGACCCAGAGAAGCAGTTGTGTTTTCTTCCTAGTAATGTATGTACAGAGTGTTTTGAGAGCGAGATGAGTTCCGCGGGGATGTTCCAGACTCAGATCTCCGCGATCATGACCGTGCTGGCGAAGGCGGCGGTGGCGGAGATCAGTCAGCTGCTGGAGGAAGAGGCTGCTGCTCTTCATCAGGAGATCCGGAGGAGAAACGAGGAGATCCAGGGACTGAAGGCTCGACTGATGCTCACGGAGACTGAACTACAGAGAGTCACTGCGGAATCAGAGAGATGCTCCGTCGGCGTTCAGGTGGAGATCATGATGGACACGAGTGAGTATGAACTGGTTAATAATATCAAATAAAAACATCCAACTGTGTGTGTGTGTGTGTGTATATATATATATATATATATATAGAGTGAGTGAGTGAGTGAGTGTGTGTGTGTGTATAAATCAGTATATATATATATATATATATATATATATATATATATACTGATTTTAAATATGATTTACTATTCATTATATTTATATAATATTTGTTTTATATGTTAAAAGTCACCATGATATAAATATATATATTAGAGATGCACCGATAGCCGATTATTCAGAATGATATCGGCTGATGCCGATACCGATCGTTTAGTTTTTCTTAAGGAAAAAAAAATCTCTCCCAAATAATGTTGCATACTATACAGGGAACCTTCTCATTTGGTACACTACAATATTAAAGGTTACAACAGAGGTATTATATTCAGCTGGTGTTTATTTTCAGATATAACAATGATACTCAAATAATTTTTTAATAATTACACCGCTCAAAAATATTAAAGGAACACTTTGAAAACACATCAGATCTCAAAGGGGAAAAATATGCTGGAAATCCATACTGATATGGACTGGGTAATGTGTTAGGAACGAAAGGATGCCACATTGTTTGATGGAAATGAAAATTATCAACCTACAGAGGACTGAATTCAAAGACACCCCGAAAATCAAAGTAAAAATATGGGACAGCAGGCTAGTCCATTTTGCTGAAATTTCATTGCAGCAACTCAAAATGGTACTCAGTAGTTTGTATGGCCCCCACGTGCTTGTGCTGACAACATCGACGGATGGTGTCCTGGGGTATTTCCTCCCAGATCTGGACCAGGGCATCACTGAGCTCCTGGACAGTCTGAGGTGCAACCTGGTGGCATCGGGTGGACCGAAACATAATGTCCCAGAGGTGTTCTATTGGATTTAGGTCAGGCGAGCGTGGGGGCCATTCAATCAATTCCTTCATCCTCCAGGAACTGCCTGCATACTCTCGCCACATGAGGCCAGGCATTGTCGTGCACCAGGAGGAACCCAGGACCCACTGCACCAGTGTAGGGTCTTACAGTGGGTCCAAGGATTTCATCCCGATACCTAATGCCAGTCGCGGTTCCATTGTCTAGCCTGTAGAGGTCTGTGCGTCCCTCCATTGATATGCCTCCCCAGACCATCACTGACCCACCACCAAACCGGTCATGCTGAACGATGTTACAGGCAGCATAACATTCTCCATGGCTTCTCCAGACCCTTTCACCTCTGTCACATGTGCTCAGGGTGAACCCGCTCTCATCTGTGAAAAGCACAGACATGTCAATTCTGGTGTTCAATGGCAAATTACAATCGAGTTCCACAGTGCTGGGCCGTGAGCACAGGGCCCACTAGAGGACGTCGAGCCCTCAGGCCACCCTCATGAAGTCTGTTTTTGATTGTTTGGTCAGAAACATTCACACCAGTGGCCTGCTGGAGGTCATTTTATAGGTGCTCATCCTGTTCCTCCTTGCACAAAGGAGCAGACACCGGTCCTGCTGATGGGTTAAGGACCTTCTACGGCCCTGTCCTCTTGAGACTGTGCTGGGAGACACAGCAAACCTTATGGCAATGGCACGTATTGATGTGCCATCCTGGAGGAGTTGGACTGCCTGTGCAACCTCTGTAAGGTCCAGGTATTGCCTCATGCTTCCAGTAGTGACACTGACCCTAGCCAATTGCAAAACTTGTGAAAAACTGTCAGAAAAGATGAGTAGGGAAAAAAATGTCAGTGGCCTCTACCTGTAAAACCATTCCTGTTTTGGGGGTCTTCCCATTGTTGCCCATCTAGTGCACCTGTTGTTAATTTCATTAACACCAAAGCAGCTGAAACTGATTAAAAATCCCCTCTGCTACTGAACTGACCAGATAAACATCCCAGGAGTTTAACTGATTGATGCTATTCATATCAATCATGCTATTGATGTTATGATAAAAAAAAGTGTTCCTTTAATTTTTTTGAGCAGTGTATAATCAAACTATTCTTGCACCAATAATACAATTCATTGGCCTGATGATTTGATGTGTTAATGTGAAATTCAACTAATACTGACACATATACACCAATCAGGCATAACATTATGACCACCTTCCTAATATTGTGTTGCTCCCCCTTTTGCTACCAAAACAGTCCTGACCCATCGAGGCATGGACTCCACTAGACCCATGAAGGTGTGCTGTGGTATCTGCACCAAGATGTTAGCAGCAGATCCTTTAAGTCCTGTAAGTTGTGAGGTGGAGCCTCCATGGATCGGACTTGTTTGTTCAGCACATCCCACAGATGCTCCATTGGATTGAGATCTGGGGAATTTGAAGGCCAAGTCAACACCTCAAACTCGTTGTTGTGCTCCTCAAAGCATTCCTGAAAGATTTTTGCTTTGTGGCAGGGCACATTGGCCCGGTCCCAAATGCCGGGTAAAGTCCTCTGCGTAGCTCGCAGACTTGCGGGCTCAGCTGAAGTGCGCATCGAGGGCGCATAGCGGCCGCAAAGAGGGCGCTTGCGAGCACCCTTCTGAAACCTAAAATGATGAATGGGATACCCTACGGTCTTGTGGACTTGATGGACACGTGCTCGCGGCAGTCATTGTAAGTCCACAAGACCGAAAGTGCATATGAAGTGTGTCATTTGGGATTCAGAAATTATTCCTGCTGAAAGAGGCCAATGCCACCAGGGAGACCATTTTCATGAAAGGGTCTACATGGTCTGCAACAATGCTTAGGTAGATGGTACATGTCAAAGTAACATCCACATGGATGGCAGGACCCAAGGTTTCCCAGCAGAACATTGCCCAAAGCATCACACTGCCTCCGCCGGCTTGCCTTCTTCCCATAGTGCATCCTGGTGCCATGTGTTCCCCAGGTAAGGGCACACGCACCCGGCCATCCACGTGATGTAAGAGAGAATGTGATTCATCAGACCAGGACACCTTCTTCCATTGCTCCGTGGTCCAGTTCTGATGCTCACGTGCCCACTGTTGGCTCTTTCGGCGGTGGACAGGGGTCAGCATTCTGATACCTTTCTATCAGAACCAGCATTAACTTCTTGAGCAATTTGAGCTACAGTGGCTCGTCTGTTGGATCAGACCACACGGGCCAGCCTTCGCTCCCCACGTGCACCAATGAGCCTTGGCCGCCCATGACCCTATCGCCAGTTCACAACTGTTCCTTCCTTGTACCACTTTTGATAGCTACTGACCACTGCAGACCACCCCACAAGAGCTGCAGTTTTGGAGATGCTCTGACCCAGTCGTCTAGCCATCACAATTTGGCTCTTGTCAAACTCGCTCAAATCTTTACTCTTGCCCATTTTTCCTGCTTCTAACACATCAACTTTGAGGACAAAATGTTCACTTGCTGCCTAATATATCCACCCACTAACAGGTGCCGTGATGAAGAGATGATCAGTGTGATTCATTTCACCTGTCAGTGCTGATAATGTTATGCCAGATCAGTGTAGATTTTAGACCTGGAACTCTTTGTGTTGTAGAAGAATTTGAATTAAAACATCTTATTGACATATGACTTGTGTTTCTCGACAGGTGTAACGGCTCATTCTCAGGAAGTACAGGCTGAGAAGGTCATTGTGAAGGACCTCTCAGAGGAGAAACCTCACTTTTCACATGTGGCAAACATGAATTCACAGCAGCTGAAACAAGAAGAGTCCGTAACGCCACTGAAGGAACCTGTGGAAGAGGAGCTCGGCGGACTGGAGTTTAAGATGAAGATCGAACAGGTGGAAGAACTTGTGGATCAGACACTGAATCAAGTTCAGGCGGAGCAGAAGCGTGAAGGACAAAACAACTGCGATGATGGAAACTCTCGTTTATGGTGTTCAGGGAAAGCATTTGACCATCCGGAAAATCTTATGAAGTCAGAGCAACATTCCCAGAATTTAACAGATCCATATGTGATGATGGAGTATCCGATGACTGCGTCGACTCAGTCTGGTTTATTGGCTCCTGGTGGTGTTCTGGAGAATGAGAGCTTTGGCGCTGCAGACGTTAAGTACGACTTGAATCTTCAGGATTCCCACAGACGCTCAACCAGATCTGACTCGACGCCTTTGAACAGACTTCCATCCTCACATTCAAGCTCGTGTTTGCCCAAAACACTCACACGGAGGGCGTGTGCAAGCGAGCAGACGGGCCCCAAAACCTTCCGATGTGAGGAGTGTGGCAAGGGCTTCATGCAGAGGACGCGGCTCATAACACACAGACGAGTGCACACGGGTGAAAAACCCTTCCGGTGTGAGGAGTGTGGCAAGGGCTTCACGCAGAGAACGTGGCTCATAACACACAGACGAGTGCACACAGGTGAAAAACCCTTCCGGTGTGAGGAATGCGGCAAAAGCTTCACGGAGAGGAAGCGGCTGTTAACTCACAGACTAGTGCACACGGGCGAAAAACCCTTCCGGTGTGAGGAGTGCGGCAAAGGCTTCACGGAGAGAAAGCGGCTGTTGACTCACAGACTAGTGCACACGGGTGAAAAACCCTTCCGGTGCCAGCTGTGTGATAAGACCTTCTCCAGACAGGACAACTGTCTCAGACACATGCGCTTGCACAGCGGACAGAGATGATAAACGTGGACATGACCGCACTCACGCAAGGTTTTCCATATGTCTCAAAGTGAGATTTATACAAAGATATTTTTTTGCGCCATATCTTGGTTTTTGGAACCTTTTTTTCATTTAATTTTGGTGGCTTCTTTGCCCCAAGCCCCTGTTAATTTCCACCCCTGGTGAGTGATGGCGGAGAAAAAGAGCCGTGTCCTCTTCATTATGTAAGGCGCTTTTCAAATGAAACTGGTGAAACATAGCAAAAGCCGCTACTGGTGCAATGTCAAGTATAGGGATTGATCGTAGTTGATCCATGATCCGTACAGACCAGGTGATTCTGTCAAGTTTTTGCAAAGTTTAACCATCATAGAGGGAAAGTTTAGCATTTGCACGTGTTTTAGGTCCTGTCAGTATCTTGATTTCCTCTATGAAAACAATCACATGCTCTAGAACATTCCTGAGTGCCATAAATGTTCTTTTTCTAAAGTTTGTGTGCCTGTAACTCAAGAAGTATCGAAGATATCTCAGTATGATTTTACATTCTGGTTCTTGGCAAACTTTTCTTTTGGTATGTTCATTTTTAAGGCCCTATATGTTTCAATCCCGTAGATATGGTAATCTCAATGCAGCTCCATGTGCAAATTGTTGAATTTTAACCATTTTTAATGGTCGTAAACCAAATGTAAGTCACTTTTCATACAGTTTATACTTACTGCTTTTAAAGGGGAATGTCTGAAGAATAAATATTGAAACTAGAAATGCATCTTGTTTCTCTCTATCAAAACAATTGTATAGAACATTCCTGTCTGAGTGCCACTGAAATGGTCAAGTTGAGGCACATTAACTTGCTCTTAGTATTCTGTTCATAAAATTCTAGATTTTAATCCATTTCAGAGATATTTGGAAGAAGGGATTTTGTTATTTTTAACAGCTTCTGAAGCTACCAAGAGTTCGAATCATAACTACATGTTGTAAACAAGTTTCATGCCTCCAAACACATTGTATTCACATCAGTAAACCACATTTGGCCTCACCTGGATTGTTTAATTATTACAATTTCCTTTTGTTATAACATTTGGTGGAATCACTGATAATATCTCAAACTTTGAAACATTAAAGGGTTACTGTTCTTATTGGCATTTATGTGGTCATAACTGGATAAACACAAAATCACATTTGGTTTTCAACCATTGAAAATGGATAGAATTCAACAATTTGAACATGGAGCCGCATTGAGATCCCAATATCTCTGGAATTGAACCATATTGGGCCTTAAAAAAAAGAAGATTCCAAAAGAGAAGTTTATAAAGAACCAGAATTTAAAATCATATTGAAATATCTTTTATACTTTTTGAGTTACAGGCACACAAACTTTGGAAAAAGAACATTTATGGCACTTGGGCAGGAATGTTCTACGCAATGGTTTTGATAGAGGGAAATGAGAGACAGTTGTAGTTTGAATGTTATTTGTTCTTCAGACATTCCTCTCTAAAAGAAAAAAGTGACCCACATTTGGTTTTTGACCATTGAAATGTGTACAATTCAGTAATTTATGGTTGCAGAATGTGGTTCGCATGTTTTAATAACTGCTCATCCATCCGTGGAAATTTTGCCTCTTAAATCTGCCTTGATTCTTCTGAAACATACAGCAAAAATAATACTGTCTCTTTTTACTCCAGATAACACATTTGCAACATTCTAGTGGTTTCCGTCCGTTGCACTTGGAAGTTTCATTGTACATGAATATTTAATGAGGGTAGTGCTGTTGAGATTATGATTGGTTGTCTTTAACTAAACGTTTTTATATGTATCATTTTGTGCCTCAGTTCAGAGTCGGCTGTGTTTAAACTAGCGGTTTCAAATTGCAGTTGCAAAACTTTGCTTAACCCAGACTTAAAAAATGTCCAAGATTTTTTAAAGTTAAGTTAACCCAGGGTTAAGTGCAGTGTGAGCAACTGATCCATTGAGCGACGCTGACGGTTTGAATACATTTACCTGCTGATTGATGCATTTCTGCAGTTGAGCTGTGCTATTTATGATTTTTAATGTGCATTCTTTCCACATTTACATTTCTGCATCACATTTTTTTCCTCATTAAACACTCTTATATTCAAATTGAACGGACTTAACAGCTTCATTTCTGTTCATGACTGTCTTAATGGGTATATTCATGTACCAATGTGAGAAAAATACACACACATATATATGTATATATATATGTATATATGTATATAGGCTATGATTTTGAATATTATTTAAAATGTTATTTTGTACATAATCCAACATTATGAAATGACCATTTCAAAGAGAACTAAGTTTTAGATTGTGGGAGTTAAATGGGTTGCAAATTTGATTTCATGTTTTTTATTTTTAAAAACAACCAAAATAAATAATCAGGTTAAAATAAGTTGGGTTATTTTTTCTTATTTATGTATTTATTTTTACACATTCATTTATTTAGTGGCAAAATATTTTAATAACAACCAACCAAGATTATTTAATTTTTCTTCTTTAAACAGTGTTTTACAGGTTCAAGTTAATGATATTTAATTGTCAGTGATTATTTGGTGGTTTTATTTTTATGATAATAACAACCAGCCAGCAAAAGTCAGATTTGTTTTCTTATTTATTTACATTTATTGATTTATTTAGTGGCAATTTATTAAATAACCATCCAGGTTTTTTTATTTATTTATTTATTTATTTAGTGACAAATAAGTCAAGTAATTTTTTTCTTATTTATTTACATTTAATTTTTTTTTTTTTTTTTTTTTTTTTTGGTAAATAACCAGCCAGCCAGCAAAAAACTTTTTTTTCTTACTTATTTATTTGCATTTATTAATTTTATTTAGTGGCAACATTTTTTTTGTAAATAACCAACCAGCAATAAGTCAGATAATTTTTTTTCTTATTTATTTATTGTCCTAAAACAGTGTTTTACAGTTTCAAGTTCATGATATTTAATTGTCCAAGTTTTATTATAGAAGACATTTTCACAACGTCTCCTCGGAGCTTCCCATCTGGAGCTGAACCGAGTGACGGCGTGACGGACTGAGAGCGAGGGAGGCTGGGATCGGCTCTCTGCACACGGAAACATTCACACCGGAGCCAACGGGAAGAGGAGGCAAGAAGCTGCTGTGAGCCTGAGATCTCAACTGCTCTCTCGACTTCTTCTTGTTCCCCGTATGGAAGTCGTGAAGCCTGTCAGGAGGAGCCAGAAACAACGAACTGGTTCTGTATATGGAAGGGAACCTGGACACCTCCTGGTGTAAGTGAGTGTCCGAGCTGGAGAGCGTGAGTTTGAGGGACGGCGGCTGAAGGAGATCCGGTAATGTGCTTCTTCTGCTCTGCAGCCGCTCTGATGGATTCCTGCATCCTGTTCCTGCAGCTCTGAGCTTGAAATCTGCTTTCTCCGATTGAAAACATCTGCTAAGTGAGTGTTTGTCCTCATTTTCCTCTTTCACAGCTTCTTCTAGGCTCTTCTCGTAGGTCTGGCTGAGATGCGCAAGGTTTTGGATGGCCAGCCACGGCTCTGAGTGCAACCGCTGGCGGCTCTTGCTTCGCGGAAGCACTGGAGAACCACCTGCTCGAAAATTGAAGATGTTTTCACCGTCAGAGTTCGGAGAGTTTGTCTTCAGCTCGATGTCCGAGGGTGACATGCAGGAGACGGGCGAGGTGTCGGGCGACGGGGGAACGTTCAGATAGCGGCGTGTCACGCTGCTGCCGTCGCAGCTGAGATCTGTGGCTATGATAATAATGTCACGTCCTCTGGCTCTGCAGGCGTCCAGCAGCACCGTCAGCGTGTCCTGATCATGCGCGTTGATCGCGTAAACGAGGGCCGACGCTCCGGAGTAATCCTCCATACTGGGATCAGCACCTGCTGCGATCAGAGCGGCCGCCACCTCTGCTCCGGCCCGCTCCATGCAGGCGTACATCAGAGCCGTGCGGCCCGTCTTGTCCTGGATGTTCGGGTCGGCCTGGTTACTAAGAAGAAACTGAATTAATCTCAGCATCGTGTTTCCAGATTGATCGGTGCGGAGAGCTCTGCAGGCGGCCAGCAGCGGCGTCTCTCCTCTCTGGTTCCTCTCGTTGACCTGAGCGCCTCCTTCCACCAGCAGACGAACTAAGCGCAGTTTGCCCAGCTGAGCGGCGGTGATGAGCGGACTCCCGTCCATCAGGTAACCCGCCGGCTCCGTCATGCCTGGAGTCAAATTCACAGACATCAGTTCAACTTCAACTGCTCAATATCAAATCAACACTATGGAAGCACATCTCCGCCACATTAGAAAAACATCATGCCAAAAATCAAGTCATAATTATGCGAAAAAGTCAAAAAAAGTCGAAATTGACAGTCAAAATGACAATTATGTGAAAAAGTCGAAATTGACAAAGTAAAAAATTACATACTAAGTTATAAATATGCAATAAAGTCGAAATTATGACAAAAAGTCGGAATTGACAAACTAAGTCATAATTATGAGATAAAAGTAGAAATTATGTTATAAAAGTCAAAATTGACATGTCTTAATTATGTGAAAAAGTCAAAAATTACATACTAAGTCATAATTATGCGATAAAAAAGTACAAATTAACAAAAAGTCAAAATTGACATTAAGTCATAATTATGTGAAAAAAGTAGAAATTGACAGTCAAAACTGACGTCATGCGATAAAGTAGAAATTAACGTCAAAATGACAATTATGTGAAAAATTCGAAACTGACGTAAAAGTCAAAAATTACGTACGAAGTCATAAATATGCAATAAAGTCGAAATTATGACAAAAAGTCGGAATTGACATACTAAGTCATAATTATGAGATAAAAGTACAAATTGACATAAAAAGTCAAAAATGACGTCATAATTATGCGATAAAGTCGAAATTGACATAAGTAAAAAATTACATACTAAGTCATAATCATAATAAAAAAGTTGAAATTATGACAAAAAGTTGGAATTGACATACTAAGTCATAATTATGTGATATTAAGTAAAAAAATTGACATAAGTCGGTATTGACATACTAAGTCATAATTGTTATATGAAAAATTTAAAATTATGACATGGTCCTAATTGACAAAGATTAAAAATGATGACATTCAAGTCATAATTTCTACTTTTTACATCATAATTATATTCCTGCTCTTTATATTATGTGATGTAGGATTTTTTTTTAACTAAACTTTGTTTCACTCAAAATCTCATCACATTATGGGAGAAAAATGGTTAAAATTGAATCAAATTTTGATTTGATTGATTGAGGAAAAAATCATCTAAAAAATGATGGAAGAACTTTGGGTTTGAGTGACTTTCAAACCGTATTCAACAGAGGTCATTATGAAAATAAAATGACATAAATGTCATAATTATGAAATAAAAAGTCAATTATGAGGAAAAGTTAAAATTATGACAGACAGACATGAGAAAAAATCAAAACTGACAGTCATAAGTAAAAAGTCATAGTTGTGAGAAGTCAAAATTATGACATACTAAGCTAGAATTATAATATAAAATAAAAAGTCCAAATTTATATATTAAAAATTTAGAAATTATGAGATACTGTCATTTCATAGTCATAATTGTGAGAAAAAGTCAAAATTATGACATTAATTTTGACTTTTTATGTGTGAATTATGATTACCAAAGCATGATTTTTTTTTTTGTCTTGTGCAGCAGAAATGGGCTTCCATATATTTTCATTTGAAACCATATACCATCATTAAAAGTAAAGATTAATCTGACTATATTAACCCAGCAGCTCATCTGACACGCGTATGAACTGCTACAGTGTGTTCAAAGGGTTAAATGATCTCTCTGACTGAAATGTCGAAGGTCAGCACAACAAAAGCGTCAGATCGCCTTCATCTCTATAGGAGTGCGCTCTATTTTCAGACTCAACAGAGCTTGAAAGAACACTGAGTTACCAAACATGTTCTAGTTCATGATCATCTCTCAATACAAATCTTCCATGTTGGGCAGAAGTGTGTTACACTGTAATTAAAACCTGTGAAGCTGTTTATTTAATCACTTATTTACTTGATAATCAGATAATAATTGTGCAGTTTAAAATTCAATCACAATTTGCCAAAGAATATAAAAACTCTGTTGTAAATGACACAAATATAATCAGAAGTCTTCCTAAAGGAAGGTTTGGGTTTAATCAGACGGCATTATTATATTATATTATATTATATTATATTAAAAAATATAAATATTTTCACAGCATCAAAGTTAATCATATGGGCCTGTTTTATAATAATTTTTATCATTACATTATATACAAATAACATATTAGGCTTACACTGTACATGAACAAAATATAATTAAATCATTAATCACAATTATTTGTATTATCAGCACAAAGTTCATGATCATGACAGGCCTGATCGCTACATTTTAGCATGTATTCATAAATCATGTATTGATTACAATGTACAACTGATCATTTTTAAAGTAATAATATATGAAATAGTATATTAATTTTATTGTTATTTACCTGCAGATTTGGCTGAGATGATCGTCTGACACGAGCTGCAGCTGCTGAAATGAAGAGAGAAACAGTGAACAAGACCAATGTGTTTGTGTAGGTGAAGCATCAGTTTCACCCTGACGTGTGTGTGTGTGTGTGTGTGTGTGTGTGTGCATGACTGGATGAACACACACATCAAGCATACCTTTAGTCATTCACCTTCAGAGTATCAGGCTTTATTGGGCACTTTTGGCCCTCTAGCGGTTAAAAAACAAAACTGCATGTATTTTGCAGAAGAACATTGTTCTGGTTGTTTTCAGTTCTGCGTGACTGCTGATGAATATGACTCTCCTGCTGCTCATAAAACTCATAAAACTACTATCCTACTGCTCGAGAACCAGCTCTGAAATATAAACACTTATAATAGGCTTACCATAGTGAATCAGGGTAAGACAAAAACATGTTTTGGAAGGATTGGGGATGTATTGATTCATTATTTAAACTGTGTTCATTTTGAGCAAAAAGTACATAGTGTACTTTTAATAAATCATATCTAAATAAATCTTACTACAGATCTTACAGCAGATTAAATATAGGATACAGATGATTTCCAGACTTTGTGTTCAGTAAGTTTATTCATGTATGTTTATGAATAAATTCTACAACATATTTTCATTGAAGTTCTGTTTCTGAAGCAAATACTGTAAGAGTGATTACACATTTTAATTTTTTATTGAATTAAGAGAATTTATTTGAATGTCTGATTCTGTTTAATCAGTTCACACTGTTCATTTTCCTGATGCAAAATAGTCTGTCATTACCAAAATTGTTTCTATTGGTATTCTATAAGAAGTTTACAGAAACTTGATCAAATAGAATCAAATATACAGTTTTGTTGCAATTTATACAGGAGTGTGTTTTGTTCTTTCCCTCTTAAAAAAGGTTCGATGGGGTTCTAGACGTCTAGGGTTCTTGACTCCGTTTTAAATGTCTTAAATGATTGCGTAATACATTCATGTTTAACAGGTTGTTAGCGGCCTTTTGTATCCATTCGTTTTCTTCTTCTTCATCCGTTCGAGTCTATGGCGGCCCATAGAACCACATGGTAAAAAGTTCCTAAATTTGGCACACGGATAGAGGACAGTCTGAACATTAACCACACCAATTTTGGAGTCTTAAACTCAATCCCTCTAGCGCCACCAACTGTCCAAAATTTCTCTTACTTTTATGCTAATAACCGTAAGGGCTAGAAACGAAATTATTTTCTCCTCTGATTCCATGACTTAAGACGATTCGATTACACGTCATTTTACGTCATGAAAAACCGACTTTTTCGAACTACTCCTAGACGGTTCTAGGCAAAAAAAGTATCAAAACTTTTTGATAAACCCAACCGTTTTCAAATAACGCGCAAACTAAATTGACGAAGACCGTGTCAAATTGAACATGAGACTATATCTCTGCAACACTTTAACATATTTAGACCAAATTTGGTACATGTCATCACAAGCATGACCTAATGTTACATGCTGCATTTCAGCACAGCGCCACCTACTTGCCAGGAGATGCTTATAACTATTAATTAGATGATATAAATATTAACAAGATAGCTAAAGTTAAAAACTATTTTGCTTACAACTTCTGAACAGCCCCAAAAAACTGCTCTCTTTTGATTCAGTTCAGCATACCGAGTAGAACGATACCCAGTTTTCTCATATCGGCCATTCTGGGTGTCGGCCATCTTGAATTTTGCTGTAAAATGTACTTTATGAACACTTTAGCATATCATTGCGAAACTCGGTATGTGTCATCGGGACCATGCCCTGAAGGTACTCAAAAAGTTTCAGAACAGTGCCACCTTTTGGGCAAAAATTATAATGACATTTCAAAAAATGCTAATAGCTTTTGATTAATTTTCCCTATTTTAATTAAACTGGTCTTGATAGATTCCTTGAGTTATGCCATTTTGTCCGCCATTTTGAATTTCTACTTTTTAAACTCCTACACCATTGGTCCGATTTTCACCTAAAT
The DNA here is from genome assembly GCF_019924925.1 of Ctenopharyngodon idella. Taxonomy (NCBI): domain Eukaryota; kingdom Metazoa; phylum Chordata; class Actinopteri; order Cypriniformes; family Xenocyprididae; genus Ctenopharyngodon; species Ctenopharyngodon idella. Next base: position 42,235,803 of record NC_067221.1, on the reverse strand, counting down.
ATTCTGGGCTTTGTACGTGTCACTGGCTCCTCACTCTGACCACACAACATCAATTTAGCAACAGCGCCACCTATTGATCAAAAGTGATATGCAATTTAATCATATTACAAGTGATTGTATTTGTGATTTTTCAGCCATTTTGACAAAAATAATCTAAAAATATCTTTAATTGCTGATCGTTTCAGTTGCTCAGAAGCTCCCAGCCATGTGTCTACGACTCATCATGCTTTTTTGTGCTTGGCCCCGATAATTGCTGCATGTAGCTGTATTTTCTTTTTCTTTTTTTCTAATAATAAAGTATGTTTATAAGCGGTTTCATTCATAAAATGATCCCATGATGAAGCGCCTGATGGAACTCTTTAAGGTTTCTTCTTTTTTAAAGGTGATCCCTGTAATAAAGGTGTTTAAGGGCTTTTGTTGTCTGTCACTATGTGTAAAATGATGAATATTGCAGTATATACGTTGTTAGAAACACTTCTGCATGCTTCTTTAATAGCAGTACTGTTACAGAGGTAATTATATGAACAAAAACAGTTCAAGGGGAAGTTAAGGGGAAGGGTGTTTATCTGCTCAACACCATCAGTAATTTTCCACTGCCTTTCTGAAAACCTTGAGTTTCTAGACCATTCTTGTACTCTCTGATTGTCCTTCACTAACTTGGTACATTTCCACTGTCTCCAAGTGCTTTGGAAAATTTCCTTGGACTCTGCTGAGTCACAACACCTTCCTATCTGTTTCAAAAAGTGTTTGTCCTTGTCTAGGGCTGGATGACCAGATATTTTTGTGTTTAAGACATTAAGAACAGTGCATTGAAATTCTGCACTTCTGATGTGAGGGTTACTTAAAAGTCCTGCTGAGAAATGATTTTCTCTCAGCATTAATATATACTAGGATGCATGCGTTATGCATGTCATTTATTTATCCATATTAAGTAGTCTAATCGAGCATCTGCATCTATACAGCATTAAATGCAGATTTCATGTGTGCATCTTACAGTACTGATTGTTCCATTTTATCCATCCACCGCACGCGCGGATTAGTTTTGTCTTACAGACGCCAGAATCATAAATCCTCACATTTCGGTCCACGAGTCGAAAAATCGAGAAGGTTTTGGTAACTCCGCCTCCGCGCGATAAAGTGAGACTGTGGCATGCGACACATAATGACCAAATGCAGAACCGTAGAGATGTTCGTCACAGCGATGCGAGAACAGTAGCGCGAGACCAGCAGCCTCAGACCGGTGTTGGGGTGGAGCTCATGCCTTATAGTTATAGTGAAGGGTGTGGTTAGTGGTTGGGGCGGGATACGCGATAGTCAGCGGGTTTAAACCTGCCGTCCTCAGACTGCTGTGACGTAGTTCTGCGGTTCTGCAGTTAGATATATCTCGTGCGACACACTTCCAGACGGATCAGGTGAGCGGACCTGCGCACATTCGAATAGTTTCACAGATACCAGCTTAACGGTTTTAAAAGGATTTAAGTCTACGTTGAAAGATAATTTTTTTTATTCTGCTCAAGAAACATTAAAGGTATGTATAATGCTTAAATTATCATATTATTCAAGAATATATTAAATGCAAGTTTAATGCTTTATTTCATGTTGCACATTGCATCCGTATATTTAAATTGGAAAGAATAAAAATCAGTGATTTTGCGTCATCTCATATGTTGCAGGTTCATCATCATCATGCAAGTTCGTATCAACAGCGCTGATGTGAAATACACGGAGAAACACATCGAGTCTCGTTACTGTTACAATACTGCGTCTGTGTGTAGAGATGGAGACACGTTCACTGTGAGTGTTTGAACACTTTTAAACTGATGGATTCTGAGTGTTTTATTAGGAAAGTCTGTCTGAATAATAAAGTTGCATTGCATTTTGTTCTTTATTTGAATCGCTGACATGCCACTTCTGTTAAACAACATTTTGAATCATTCCAGCTAACAGGGAACCTTTTTAGAAGTTTGGCGTTCTCTTAAAGGCACAGCTCGCTCAAAAAAATCTGTCATCATTTACTCGCCCTTAAGTTGTTACAAACCTGTAGGACTTTTTTTTCTTCTGTTGAGCACAAAAGAAGATATTTTTGAAGAATGTGGGCAACCAAACAGTTGTTAGTCCCCATTGACTTCCATAGTATTTTTTCTCCCATATAATGGAAGTCAATGGGGACCAGCAACTGTTTGATTACCCACATTCTTGAAAATATTGTTTTTTATATTTAACAGAAGAAAGTTAGTAAAAAAAGGGAACAAATTATATCGTGCGCACAATTTAGTGAAACGAGGGAACAAATTTTTATATTGTGCGCACGATTTAGTAAAACGATGGAATGAATTATTATATTATGCGCACAAATTAGTAAAAAGAGGGAACAAATTATATTGTGCGCAGAATTTAGTGAAACGCGGGAACAAATTATTATATTGTGTGCACAATTTAGTGAAACGTGGGAACGAATTATATTGTGCACACGATTTAGTAAAAGGAGGGAACAAATTATATTGTGCGCACAATTTAGTAAAACGATGGAACAAATTATTATATTGTGTGCACAATTTAGTAAAATGAGGGAACTAATTATATTGTGCGTGTGATTTATTAAAATGAGGGAATTAATTCTATCGTGAGCACAGTTTAGTAAAAGGAGGGAATTAATTCTATCGTGCGCACAGTTTAGTAAAACCAGGTAACGAATTATATTGTGCGCACAATTTAGTAAAACGAGGGAACAAATTATATTGTGCGCACAATTTAGTGAAACAATGGAACTAATTATATTGTGCGTGTGATTTATTAAAATGAGGGAATTAATTCTATCGTGCGCACAGTTTAGTAAAAGGAGGGAATTAATTCTATCGTGCGCACAGTTTAGTAAAACCAGGTAACGAATTATATTGTGCGCACAATTTAGTGAAACAATGGAACTAATTATATTGTGCGTGTGATTTATTAAAATGAGGGAATTAATTCTATCGTGCGCACAGTTTAGTAAAAGGAGGGAATTAATTCTATCGTGCGCACAGTTTAGTAAAACCAGGTAACGAATTATATTGTGCGCACAATTTAGTAAAACGAGGGAACGAATTATATTGTACGCACAATTTAGTAAAATGAGGGAACGAATTATATTGTGCGCACAATTTAGTGAAACGCGGTAAAGAATTATATTGTGCGCGCAATTTAGTGAAACGCGGTAACTAATTATATTGTGCACACGATTTAGTAAAACAATAGAACAAATTATTATATTGTGTGCACAAATTAGTAAAAGGAGGGAACAAATATTGTGCGCACAACTTAGTGAAACATGGGAACGAATTATATTGTGCGCGCAATTTAGTAAAACGAGGGAACGAATTATATTGTCCACATGGTTTAGTAATTAATTATTATATTGTGCGCAGTTTAGTAAAACCAGGTAACGAATTATATTGTGCGCACAATTTAGTAAAACGAGGGAACGAATTATATTGTGCGCACAATTTAGTAAAACAATAGAACGAATTATTATATTGTGTGCACAAATTAGTAAAAGGAGGGAACAAATATTGTGCGCACAACTTAGTGAAACATGGGAACGAATTATATTGTGCGCGCAATTTAGTAAAACGAGGGAACGAATTATATTGTCCACATGGTTTAGTAATTAATTATTATATTGTGCGCAGTTTAGTAAAACCAGGTAACGAATTATATTGTGCGCACAATTTAGTAAAACGAGGGAACGAATTATATTGTGCGCACAATTTAGTAAAAACGAGGGAACGAATTATATTGTGCGCACAATTTAGTAAAATGAGGGAACAAATTATATTGTGCGCACGATTTACTAAAACAATGGAACAAATTATTATATCGTGCGCACAATTTAGTAAAACGAGGGAACGAATTATATTGTGCACACAATTTAGTAAAAACGAGGGAACTAATTATATTGTGCGCACAATTTAGTAAAAACGAGGGAACTAATTATATTGTGCGCACGATTTACTAAAATGGAACAAATTATTATATTGTGCGCACAATTTAGTAAAACGAGGGAACGAATTATATTGTGCACACAATTTAGTGAAACAATGGAACTAATTATACTGTGCGTGTGATTTATTAAAATGAGGGAATTAATACTATCGTGCGCACAGTTTAGTAAAAGGATGGAACAAATTATATTGTGCGCACAATTCAGTAAAACGAGGGAACTAATTATATTGTGCGCACAATTCAGTAAAACAAGGGAACTAATTATATAGTGTGTGCAATTTAGTAAAACACGGGAACTAATTATATCGTGTGTGCAATTTAGTGAAACGCGGTAACTAATTATATTGTGCACACGATTTAGTAAAACAATAGAACGAATTATTATATTGTGTGCACAAATTAGTAAAAGGAGGGAACAAATATTGTGCGCACAACTTAGTGAAACATGGGAACGAATTATATTGTGCGCGCAATTTAGTAAAACGAGGGAACGAATTATATTGTCCACATGGTTTAGTAATTAATTATTATATTGTGCGCACAATTTAGTAAAATGAGGGAACGAATTATATTGTGCGCACAATTTAGTAAAACAATAGAACGAATTATTATATTGTGTGCACAAATTAGTAAAAGGAGGGAACAAATATTGTGCGCACAACTTAGTGAAACATGGGAACGAATTATATTGTGCGCGCAATTTAGTAAAACGAGGGAACGAATTATATTGTCCACATGGTTTAGTAATTAATTATTATATTGTGCGCAGTTGAGTAAAACCAGGTAACGAATTATATTGTGCGCACAATTTAGTAAAACGAGGGAACGAATTATATTGTGCGCACAATTTAGTAAAAACGAGGGAACGAATTATATTGTGCGCACAATTTAGTAAAATGAGGGAACAAATTATATTGTGCGCACGATTTACTAAAACAATGGAACAAATTATTATATTGTGCGCACAATTTAGTAAAACGAGGGAACGAATTATATTGTGCGCACAATTTAGTAAAAACGAGGGAACGAATTATATTGTGCGCACAATTTAGTAAAAACGAGGGAACTAATTATATTGTGCGCACGATTTACTAAAATGGAACAAATTATTATATTGTGCGCACAATTTCGTAAAATGAGGGAACGAATTATATTGTGCACACAATTTAGTGAAACAATGGAACTAATTATATTGTGCGTGTGATTTATTAAAATTAGGGAATTAATACTATCGTGCGCACAGTTTAGTAAAAGGATGGAACAAATTATATTGTGCGCACAATTCAGTAAAACGAGGGAACTAATTATATTGTGCGCACAATTCAGTAAAACAAGGTAACTAATTATATAGTGTGTGCAATTTAGTAAAACACGGGAACTAATTATATCGTGTGTGCAATTTAGTGAAACGCGGTAACTAATTATATTGTGCGCACGATTTAGTAAAACAATAGAACGAATTATTATATTGTGTGCACAAATTAGTAAAAGGAGGGAACAAATATTGTGCGCACAACTTAGTGAAACATGGGAACGAATTATATTGTGCGCGCAATTTAGTAAAACGAGGGAACGAATTATATTGTCCACATGGTTTAGTAATTAATTATTATATTGTGCGCAGTTTAGTAAAACCAGGTAACGAATTATATTGTGCGCACAATTTAGTAAAACGAGGGAACGAATTATATTGTGCGCACGATTTAGTAAAACAATAGAACGAATTATTATATTGTGTGCACAAATTAGTAAAAGGAGGGAACAAATATTGTGCGCACAACTTAGTGAAACATGGGAACGAATTATATTGTGCGCGCAATTTAGTAAAACGAGGGAACGAATTATATTGTCCACATGGTTTAGTAATTAATTATTATATTGTGCGCAGTTTAGTAAAACCAGGTAACGAATTATATTGTGCGCACAATTTAGTAAAACGAGGGAACGAATTATATTGTGCGCACGATTTAGTAAAACAATAGAACGAATTATTATATTGTGTGCACAAATTAGTAAAAGGAGGGAACAAATATTGTGCGCACAACTTAGTGAAACATGGGAACGAATTATATTGTGCGCGCAATTTAGTAAAACGAGGGAACGAATTATATTGTCCACATGGTTTAGTAATTAATTATTATATTGTGCGCAGTTTAGTAAAACCAGGTAACGAATTATATTGTGCGCACAATTTAGTAAAACGAGGGAACGAATTATATTGTGCGCACAATTTAGTAAAAACGAGGGAACGAATTATATTGTCCACATGGTTTAGTAATTAATTATTATATTGTGCGCAGTTTAGTAAAACCAGGTAACGGATTATATTGTGCGCACAATTTAGTAAAACGAGGGAACGAATTATATTGTGCGCACAATTTAGTAAAACGAGGGAACGAATTATATTGTCCACATGGTTTAGTAATTAATTATTATATTGTGCGCAGTTTAGTAAAACCAGGTAACGAATTATATTGTGCGCACAATTTAGTAAAACGAGGGAACGAATTATATTGTGCGCACAATTTAGTAAAACGAGGGAACGAATTATATTATCCACATGGTTTAGTAATTAATTATTATATTGTGCGCAGTTTAGTAAAACCAGGTAACGGATTATATTGTGCGCACAATTTAGTAAAAACGAGGGAACGAATTATATTGTGCGCACAATTTAGTAAAAACGAGGGAACGAATTATATTGTGCGCACAATTTAGTAAAATGAGGGAACAAATTATATTGTGCGCACGATTTACTAAAACAATGGAACAAATTATTATATCGTGCGCACAATTTAGTAAAACGAGGGAACGAATTATATTGTGCACACAATTTAGTGAAACAATGGAACTAATTATATTGTGCGTGTGATTTATTAAAATGAGGGAATTAATTCTATTGTGCGCACAGTTTAGTAAAACCAGGTAACGAATTATATTGTGCGCACAATTTAGTAAAACGAGGGAACAAATTATATCGTGCGCACAATTTACTAAAACAATGGAACAAATTATTATATCGTGCGCACAATTTAGTAAAACGAGGGAACGAATTATATTGTGCGCACAATTTAGTAAAAACGAGGGAACTAATTATATTGTGCGCACAATTTAGTAAAACCGAGGGAACAAATTATATTGTGCGCACAATTTAGTAAAATGAGGGAACAAATTATATCGTGCGCACAATTTACTAAAATGGAACAAATTATTATATTGTGCGCACAATTTAGTAAAACGAGGGAACGAATTATATTGTGCGTGTGATTTATTAAAATGAGGGAATTAATACTATCGTGCGCACAGTTTAGTAAAAGGATGGAACAAATTATATTGTGCGCACAATTCAGTAAAACAAGGGAACTAATTATATAGTGTGTGCAATTTAGTAAAATGAGGGAATTAATTACATTGTGCGCACAATTTAGTAAAACGAGGTAAGGAATTATTATATTGTGCGAGGGAACAAATTATAATATCATGTGCTTGCTTTAGTAAAATCAGGGAATTAATTATTGTGTGCACGATTGAGTAAAACAAGCTAATTATTATATTGTGTGCACAGTTTAGTAAAATGAGGGAATAAATTATATTGTGCGCGTGATTTAGTAAAACGGGAACAAATTATATTGTGCAAGGGAATAAATTATTATATTGTGCATGTGATTTACTAAAACGGGAAACGAATTATATTGTGCGCACAATTTAGTAAAAAGGGGACAAATTATATCGTGCGAGGGAACAAATTATTGTTGTCACGGAACGAATGTAGATGAATGCAGATTTATAATAGTAAACAGGGTTTAATTCAACAAGCAGGCAGATACGTAACAGTGTGCTCACACTCAAACAATAACCAACAATGAACACAGGCAGGAACTTAAATACACAGATAATGACTACTAAATGGAAACAGCTGACAAGACTTGACTAGTTAGAAACCATAGAGACTAACGAGGACTAATGCAGACAAGACAGGACTGAATTAAACTGAACATGTGACATTACGTCCCCTCGGAAAGGCGCATCCTTGTGCCGTGACAAACAAAGAATCTGAAGAGGAAAGAGGGCGGAGGCTTTGGTGTAGGGCGTGGAGCTGGTGACGGACAGCAGCCTGGGGTAGTTGGCCACGGGCACCATGGTGGAGTTGACGGTGGGAGGAGCCAGGGTGGAGTCCTGACTGCAGGAGCGGACAGAACCCTGGGACCGATTGACGGAGGCGGAACCATGGTGAGTGGAGGCACCGGCGGAACATCGCGGCTGATGGACCTGGGCGACATCGCAGGCCTGGAAGCCTGGCGCTGAGCTGCTGGTTCGCGGGAGGCGACGACGGGGACTCGGATGACCAGGGCGAGCACAACGGGGAGGTCGGAGGAAGGGAGGAGCCCGATGATGCTGTAGGGGTGCAGGATTCAGGCGCAGCTGGAACCCCGGAAGTCCGTAGCGGAAGCGGAGCGTCGACCACCTGAGGCCGACCTGGAGTGGCGAGTGAGCCCAGCGGAGCATCCGGACAGGAGGCGATGAGGAAGTGGTGAGCCGAGGCGATGGTGACGGGCTGACAGGTTGAGGTGGAGACGTGGGCCTGGAGGCCTGAAGTGGAGGCGGGGACTCGGCCTCAAGCTGAGGTGGTGGAGGTGAAGCCCGAGGCGAGGAAGAGAAGCCGCACGGAGTGAGTGGCTGGGGCAGAGCCGAGGAGCTTGACGATACCAGTGGTGCCAACGGATCCAGGGAGCTGACCGTGACCAGTGATGGAGACGGGATCAGGAAGTCAGGCAGGGATACAGGCTAAAGAAGATTTCTAGACGGGAGCATCCAAATAGACAGACGGGACCGGCGAAGACGAGGAGGATTCGAGGGTGGGGACTTGGGTGAGAATTGGATCCGCGGACCACAGATCGATGAGGTTCAAGTCTGCTCCTGGATCTGCGGTGGATTTACCAGCTTGTGTCAACTCCGGGGCTTCGATGTTCTCTGGCTCTGGTTTTGGAACGACCTCAGTGGGCGCCTCGGGCTCGCTGGCTGTGAGGGAAAGGCCGCCATTCCAGAAGCATCCAGGCCAGGTACCCCAGATACAGCCTGCTTTCTGGGATGATGAGAAGCCGTAGCACTGGTGAGTCCATAATACTTATATCTCGTATTAGAGAGGTCGGTTATTCTGTCACGGAACGAAGGTAGACGGATGCAGATTTATAATAGTAAACGGTTTAATTCATCAAGCAGGCAGATACGTAACAGTGTGCTCACACTCAAACAATAACCAACAATGAACACAGGCAGGAACTTAAATACACAGATAATGACTACTAAACGGAAACAGCTGACAAGACTTGACTAATTAGAAACCATAGTGACTAACGAGGACTAATGCAGACAAGACAGGACTGAACTAAACTGAACATGTGACAATTATATTGTGCGTGTGATTTAGTACAAAGAGGGAATGAATTATTATATCATGCGCACATTTTAGTAAAATGAGGGAACTAATTATTACATTGTGCGCACAATTTAGTAAAATGAGGTAACAAATTATATTGTGTGCACTATTTAATAAATCAAGGGAATTATATTGTGCGAGGGAACAAATTACTATATAGTTCATGCGATTTAGTAAAACGAGGGAATGAATTATTATATTGTGCACATCATTTAGTAAAATGAGGGAACAGAATATTATATCGTTCGAGGGAATGAATTATTATATCGATTTAGTAAAACGAGGGAAGGGATTATGATATTGTGCATGTAATTTAATTAAACGAGGGAAGGAATTATATCGTGCGCACGATTTTGTAAAACTGGGGAACAAATTATTATATCATCCGCACAATTTTACTTAAAACAAGGGAATGAATTAGTGATTCATGGCCATGATATACATATTTTTTTACTGCATGTCCTGCGAGGGGCTCTGTGTAGTTGGACGTTCATCTAATGTTTTTTAAATGTTACTACTTGTTTCAGAACATTGAGAGAACATTCAAAATAATGTTCCCATAATGTTTGAAGAATGATAAAATGGAACGTTCGCATAACCTAGAAAACGTTTTTAAAACATTTAATAAACTAGACATTCAAGGACATTCAGAAATAATGTTTTCATAACTTAATGGGAACATTAGCAAAATGTTCTTAGAACATATTTTTGTTATCCGTGACTTTCACATGTGTATGTTGTTCAGGTGACGCCGTCCAGCACTGAGTTCACCTTCCGCACCGAGAGGACGGTGCCCAGGCTGGGTGTGATGCTGGTGGGATGGGGTGGGAATAACGGGACCACGGTCACAGCTGCTGTCCTGGCCAATAAACTGGGTCTGACCTGGAAAACCAAAACCGGTGTGAAGGTACAGAGTCTGAGATTCAGCAAACTGTGTCAATGTTTTTTAAGTTGAAAGACACAGACATCATTAGACATCAAGCAGAGACCCAATACAGCAAAACATTTAGTAATCTTTGTAAATACTTTGTGTTGCTGCTCTTTCAGAAAGCAAATTATTACGGCTCATTGCTGGAATCTTCCACGGTGTGTTTGGGATCCGGACCTGACGGAGAGGTTTACGCTCCCTTCAGAGATCTGCTGCCGATGGTGCATCCAAATGACATCGTTTTTGATGGTAAATAGAGAAGCTTCTTAAAAAAACCTTCAATTTTGAGCCGGTCTTCATCTGACACTCCTGTTATTGCACAATAACAATGCAGGCTGGGATATCTCATCTCTGGATCTGGGCAGAGCCATGGAGCGCGCTCAGGTTCTGGACTGGAGCCTGCAAGAGAAGCTCCGCCCACTCATGGACCAGCTTAAGCCCAGACCCTCCGTCTACATCCCAGAATTCATTGCTGCCAATCAGGAGCTCAGGGCTGATCATCTAATCAGAGGAACCAAAGCAGAACAGGTGCACTGGTTATTAAATATTTTGGTAACACCTTATAATAAGGCTTCAAGTAAATATGATGTCTAAGGGGTTCGGAAGACAAAAAAGGTTTGGGAATCCCTGTGTTAACTAATGTTAACTAATGGGACCTTATTGTAAAGTGTTACTAGTATTTTTACTCCATATAATTTCCAGTTTATTATACATACATGCACACATACATGTTTTTTTCATTAAGATGTTTTTCTGTCCTTGTGTCAGGTGGCACAGATCCGCAGAGACATCTGTGACTTCAGGCAGAAGAGTGGCATTGATAAAGTCATCGTTCTCTGGACCGCAAACACTGAGAGATTCTGTGACGTCATTCCAGGCGTCAATGACACTGCGGAGAACCTGCTGAACACCATTGAGGTGCCGCATTTCACTTCCTGTAACACTATACAGTATACAAAGGTTCTATCTAGGCGTCTATCAGTGGATATCACAGACATATCTGTTGAGCACATGAACACAATAGCCAATCAGAGACATATCTGTTGAGCATGTGAACTCAACAGCCAATCAGAGACATATCTGTTGATTGGGAACACAATGGCCAATCAGAGACATATCTGTTGAGCGCATGAACACAACGGCCAATCACAGACATATCTATTGAGCATGTGAACTCAACGGCCAATCAGAGGTGTTTAAGAATCCGCTCAACAACAGCGCTAAAAAAAAAATAGGGGGAAATCTGGTATCGTCACATTTTTAAAATTTCAGTACTGAAGTACCAGTACTTTTGACAACACTTTAAGAAACAGGATGCATTTGATGTTCTGTCATGTTTCTGTCACAGACGGGAGGGGAAGTGTCTCCTTCCACCATGTTTGCGGTGGCCAGTATTCTGGAGGGTTGTGCGTACATTAATGGATCCCCGCAGAACACGTTTGTGCCCGGAGCCGTGGATCTGGCCATCCAGCGCGGAGTCTTCATCAGTGGAGATGACTTCAAATCCGGCCAGACTAAACTCAAATCTGTTCTGGTGGACTTCCTGGTCAGTGCGGGAATCAAGGTAAGAGAACTACTTGTCTGCATAGGGTTCCACATATTTGGGTTTATAGAGGACCTTTTATGCCAGTCTTGTTTTTGGGCTCTGCTAGAACAGGTTTTCTTGCTCGAATGTTCATTATTTTCCCCATATTCTCCATTGTTGTACATAATTATATATATTGTGATAATTTTCAGCCAACTTCTATAGTGAGTTATAATCATCTTGGCAACAACGACGGGCTCAATCTGTCGGCGCCACAACAGTTTCGATCTAAAGAGATCTCAAAGAGTAACGTGGTGGATGATATAGTGCGGTCCAACCCGATACTGTACCAGCCTGGAGAGAAACCTGACCACTGTGTGAGTGTGCATATATGACATTTAATTAAATATACACTACCGTTCAAACGTTTGGGGTCAGTAAGATTTTTTTATTAATACTTTTATTCAGCAAGGAGGCATTCAATTGATTAAAAGTGACAGTAAAGACATTTATAATGTTACAAGATTTCTATGTTCTTTTGAACAGCATATTAGAATGATTTCTGAAGGATCATGTGACACTGAAGACTGGAGTAATGATGCTGAAAATTCAGCTTTGATCACAGGAATAAATTACACTTTACTATATATTCACATAGAAAACAGCTGTTTTGAATTGTAATAATATTTCACTATTTTACTGCAGTATAAATGCAGCCATGGTAAGCAGAAAAGACTTCTTACATAAACATTAAATAATCTTACAAACGGCAAACTTTTGAACTGTAGTGTATATCAGTTGATCTAATGTAGCATTTTGTGATTGTTGCAATGCAAAACTAATGTCATAGGACACTAAATCAAATGGTTGCTTCAATTTGTGTTTGTGTGAACAGGTGGTTATTAAATATGTGCCCTATGTGGGCGACAGCAAGCGTGCGATGGATGAGTACACCTCCGAGATCATGATGGGCGGAACCAACACCATCGCAATGCACAACACCTGCGAGGTCAGTTATTAGTTATTCACGCTGCAGGAATATTATTAATGCTGCAGCTCACATAAATTTTTTTAGTAATCAAAAAGCATTTATTTATTGTGACAGTAGCTGAATGCATCTATGATTATAATACGATGTGTTCAGGACTCTCTGCTGGCCAGTCCCATTATCTTGGATCTGGTGATCCTGACAGAACTGTGTCAGAGAATCACATTCTGCACTCGGGAGGATCCAGTTTTCCAGAGTTTCCACAGCGTCCTGTCGCTGCTCAGCTTTCTCTGTAAAGCCCCTCTCGTGCCACAGGGGGCGCCGGTGGTCAACGCGTTCTTCCGGCAGCGTGCGTGCATCGAAAACGTCATGAGGTGAGATAAAAGTCTGTGCCGATTCCCTGTAAGTCATGCATCGTTTCTGACAGCATTTGCATTATATCGAGCTATTTCTGTGTCGTTCGGCAGGGCGTGTCTCGGCCTCCCGCCTCAGAATCACATGCAGCTGGAACACAAGATGGAGAAGAGCTTCATGCATTCAGAGGAAAACCACATCCATCATCCTGTCCTCATCAACGGAAAGATCGACCACATCAGTGCTTATCAGTCGGCCAAATACATTGAGATTAAAAGTCATGAGAAGATGCAGCACTCAGTCTCATAGAAACCTTCATATTGGAGCATGAAAACAAACCAATACGTAAATGTTTATTACTGAGTACACTGTTTTAGGTAGAATTATGCATTACTTCAGTCCTTTACTAATGCACATCCTTAAGTGATTTTTGGATATGCATTTGACAATGAAAATATGAATGGCTTCTGTTCTTGTTTAGTGAGTACTGTATTTCTGGATGAAATATTCATCTGTGTTATCTCAACCATGGAATTTTTCCCAGGTTTTGCATATTAATACACTGAAAACCACCAGTTTTTGTTGGTTAAACAAAATGAAGAAAAAACACCATTCCTGAAAAGTGAGAATAGTTGCATTTAGCAAATAAATGCAGTAGAAAATGATGAGAGTCATTGGGTTGAGTCATTTCAGGACGTGTTTTTGTTTTTATACTATATATAAATATAGTACAAAACTGGGGTCTGCAAGGGAGTGACGGGGAAAGTTTAGAGAAAATTTGTAATAAATAAATAATCAGATTCAAATAAAGAACTAAAGATTATTCAAATAAAAAAAATATTGATCTATTAAATTAAGTTGATTTAAAATGATTAAAAGAAAAATATAGTAATTACAAATTTTTTTTTTTTTTTTACAAATACACAAATTAACCTAAGAAAAAGTACATCATCGTAATAGTTTTTTAGTGTATAAATTGGGTGTTTATAAAAGATGCCATTTAAATTTTAGGATGATTCACTAATTGGCTACTAATATTCTGATTTAATAGATTTAACAACTATTTTTGCTTTACAGTGACTATTTTAGTTTTATTTACCAAAACCTTTCTGTTTTCCTGTTTTTTCGTGGTCCATAAATGACTAAATCAAAAGACATTTCTCATTGCTTTTGTTCTACCATTCAATACAAAAGTGTTCACCCCCTTGTTCTGCTTTTTGTGAAATTAGTCTGTTTTCAGCCATAAAAGAATAAAGTTTTGCAAAATGTTCTAAATTACAGTTTGCATAAATCATACTCTGTAAACCTCTGTAACACTGTAAACAATAAATACTGATGCACAGAAAAGGTCTACACGTGGTACGATATGTAAATAATTGTCATTTGCAAGTAATCTGTGACGTCAGTTCATTTCTGAAACAGGATCACTGTCTCTCTCTAGTGGATGCGAACGGAAAAAAACATAATTAAAGTAAAAAAAAAAAAAAAAAAACCTTACTCGCATATAAGGTTATTACATGAAATAGCGTTTAAACAAACATAAATGCATTTATTTTTTCATTAGCCTATATACAGTCAATAAATATCCTTTTGTGAAGAACGGAGATCTAAAGCGTCAACATGGAGTAACCCCTACGGAACATGCGAGTTCATGATCAGATTAGTTTCTGTAAGTCCTGCCCATCTTAAACCAGTCCAACAAGTCAACGATTCACAACCACACCGAACCAGAAAACATGTCCAACGAAGGTTATTAAAGATCATTTATTGATTAGACGATTATGGATGCATTATTACATTATCCTTGTATTTAGTAGTAATTCAGGATTTGTTTGTTTTGATAAAGAGCGCGTATTGTTTATTGTTTTGTGCTGTAAATGTATTATTCTTTCACAGTGAATTAAATCACGATAGCAGGAAATAATTGGATTAAATGATTATTAGTGTACCTAACTAACAAAAATATGTTTTAAGAATGTTTTCCTAATAATAAGTTATGAAAACGTTATTTCTTAATGTTCTCTGAAGGTTCAAAACATCCAGTTCATTAAATATTTAAAAACGTTGAACGTTAAAGAAACATTCCATTGTATCGTTCCTGAAACATTATGGGAATGTTACTTTTAAAAGTTCTCTGAACGTTCTGAAACAAGTAGTAACATTTAAAAAACGTTAGGCGTACATCTAATGAAAACATTTAAGGAAAAAAGTATGCATAATTGGATGATGATCCAGGCCTTCACGTCCTACTCCCTCTAACCCCTGGTTATCTGATGCTCCTCGTGAACACCGGACCAAACTCGGGGCTGCAGAGAGAAAATGGCACAAATCCAAAGACTCATCTGACCTAGGTAGTTATCAATCTCTGCTCTCATCCTTTTCCATCTCAAAGCCTCCTGTGCCCCCGCTGGTTCTGCCCAGCTCAGAGTCTCCTGTGCCCCACTGGTTCCGTCCAGCTCAAAGCCTCCTGTGCCCCCGCTGGTTCCGTCCATCTCAAAGCCTCCTGTGCCCCACTGGTTCCGTCCATCTCAAAGCCTCCTGTGCCCCCGCTGGTTCTGCCCAGCTCAGAGTCTCCTGTGCCCCACTGGTTCTGCCCATCTCAAAGCCTCCTGTGCCCCACTGGTTCCGTCCATCTCAAAGCCTCCTGTGCCCCCGCTGGTTCTGCCCAGCTCAGAGTCTCCTGTGCCCCACTGGTTCTGCCCAGCTCAAAGCCTCCTGTGCCCCCACTGGTTCCGTCCATCTCAAAGCCTCCTGTGCCCCCGCTGGTTCTGCCCAGCTCAGAGTCTCCTGTGCACCACTGGTTCCGTCCATCTCAAAGCCTCCTGTGCCCCACTGGTTTGGCCCAGCTCACAGTTTCAAGCAAGGTTTATAAGTCATCATAAAATCAAAATGGACCATTCTTGTTTTTTATGGAATATTGCAGTGTTTATTCTAAATTATTTATCGGTGCACATCATGATTGTTTTAAATTCATGTTCCTCGTAATCTTGAATCAGAATATCTTCTTCTCCCTCTTGCAGCATCTCTTCTCTGATGACGAGGGCGGGGCAACCTGTCACTCACATGAGATCCACCAATAGCAAACCACAACCATCCAATCAATTCCACGCGGACAAAATCAAGCCCCGCCCTAAGTTTGTTCTTGTTTCAGAAGTTTCAATTGGATATACGGTGCAATAGAGAAGAAAAGACTAGTGAAATATATATTTTATATTACACAGAAAATGTTCAGAAGCAAAAAAAGAGAGAACATTTTAATTGTATATCAACAAAATGTGAGATGAGAAAATGTTGGTGTTAAGATTTGTGAGGGGAAAAAAAATAAACATCGGTTTATGTTATAATAATGTTTTATCATTGTAAACTATATAACTTTAAAATAAACTATTATGAGTAATCTGTGTTGTCACGCCCTTTGGAGTCTCATCAAATATGTGTGTTCTGGATACCTCTGAAGCTGAGAGTTGTGTTACTCTAACCCTGGAACATAACCTGCTCCGAAACAGGTTTAGGATGGAGAGTAAGTGGCTTCTTCCCCTGAAAGTGACCTCCATTTTTAGAACTAAAAATTTTATCTGTTTAATAATCCTTAAACTTACACTGATAAAAATGATTTTGTGATGAAGTAAATAATACAGAAAAAAGTGTAATTTCTACATGAAAAAGTTCAGGCAAGAATTGAAAAAAAACCCAAAGTAATTTGTATATTAGTACTCAATTCAAGCTTGTAGAAATTAAAGCCTAAATATCAGCGATATAAAATTAAGTAAAACCTACTCAACTTTTCTGATACTGGTGTTCCCATCATGCACTGGGGCATAAATAATTAATAAAGTTGATTTTTTTGCTGTTTTTCAGCTGTATTTTATCATTGCTGTTGTTTCTAGGTTTCAGTAACTTGCGATTTTGTGACATCTGGAGTTCATTTTCTACTCAAAATGACACATTCACACTCAAAAATGATTAATCGAATGTTACCGTCGTTGTGTTTTGTGTACCAAGTATTGAAGTCTCTGTGTTTGGGCGAGTGTCGCATTACTTCTATTGTGTAGATATGGTGTCATATGTTGTAGATATGGTAAAGCATACACTTTTAAAGCATGATTTTATCCAATCTTATATTATTTGATTAAGAAATTAACAGTTAAATTTTATTGCTTTTTTTTTTTTAATGTAGCACTATGTAATACCAATTGTAATATCTCATTTTGTTAAGTCATATGCTTTCACTTATGTTAGTCTGTAATGTTGGAATGCAAATTTAAAAAAACAAAATGCAAATAATTGTATGCAAATACGACAATGTGATGTCAGTTCATTTCTGAAACATGATCACTGTGTCCTTCTAGCGGATGTGAACGAACAAACATGTAATTAAAGTAACAAACACTTACTTGCATATATAAGCTATTACATGAAACAGCAATTAAACATAAATGCATTTATTTTTATTTCATTTCATACTGTCAATAAACATCCTTTTGTGAAGAATGGAGATCTGATGCGTCAACATGTGAGGTCATGTCAGTTTTGTTTCTGTAAGTCCTGCCCATCATAAACCAGTCAAACAAGTCAAGAAACACATCATAACCACACCGAACCAGAAAACATGTCCAACGAAGGTAATTAAAGATCATTTACAGACGCATTATTACATTATCCTTGTATTTCGTAGTAATTCAGTATTTATTTGTATGGAAAAAGCCTTGATAAATAACATGTAGGCCTATTGTTTATGTGTAACTTTATCCTGTAATCTCTATGTATCATACACACACAGTGAGCCAAATAATAATGATGACTTTTTTCTCAGGAGCAAACGGTGTTCGCAATGTTCAGAGTCACCTGAGGCAAAGGTCAAACAGAGACTCAGATAAGAGTAAAGAAAGACCTGCAGAAACTGATAGTAAACCCTCTCCAGCACCGAATGAACTGCGCCTGGTTCTGCTGGGAAAAACAGGAGCAGGGAAAAGCTCGACAGGAAACACCATCCTGGGAAACAAACGCTTTGACGATGGATTGAGCATGAGCTCGGTCACAAAAGAGTGCAAGAAAGAATGTGCGACGGTGGAGGAACGAGAGCTGGTTCTTGTGGACACACCTGATTTTTTTGACACAGATCAAACACTTCAGAAACTAGAACAATGCCTGGCTTTGTGTTCTCCAGGTCCTCATGCGTTTCTGCTCGTCGTACCGATAGAGCGATACACAGAGGAGCAGCAGCGCACCATAGACATGATTCTGGAGATGTTTCATGAGGACGTCTCTCATCACACCATCCTCATATTCTCCCACGCGGATAGACTTGGGGGAGAATCCATTGAAGAGTTTATTTCAAAAGAAAAAAATCAAAAAGTCCAGGAGCTCGTGGAGAGATTTGGGAGGCGTTTCGTGGCCTTCGACAACACAACAAACCGAGATCAGGTGAGTCGACTCCTGCAGGAAGTGGATAAGCTGCTGGCCATGAATGAGAACCGTCACCTCACCTGTCAAATATCAGAGGATACCAGGAGAATAATAGAAGAGAAAAAACAAGCTGAAATTGCTGAAAGAAAGAGGAAAATCAAGAATGATATCAGGAAACTGGCTAATGTTCGTAGGGCTGCGTTCACTGCGTCCATTAATGAAGAGAGGCAAGAAACAGAGAGAAAAAGGAAACGCATACAAGACAGGATTGATCAGATAGAAGCGGATATGAACAAGGAAGAGCGGAATGTACGACCGATCCCAGCGAGACTGAAACGGTTCAGAGCATCTCTGAAGAGAGAGAGGGAGAACATGAGAAGGCTGCTGAACAGAGAGATGGAGGAGGAGAAGGAGAGAATGGAAAGAAAAGAGATAGAAAAGAAGGACCTGGAAATCTGGAAGAAAGAAGAGGAGCAGAGGAGACTGAGTGAAGAAGGGCAGAACAATGAACGTTCTTCAGATCACAATGAGAAAACATTTTGTAGGATGTTTTTCCTGGGGTTAGTGGTTGGATTTGTACTTGCATTCTCAGCATTTACAATCATTGATCTCCTGCTAAAATCATCTAAAAGCTGTACAGATCATCAGCAGGACTCTTGGTTTCATAAGATCTTGCGCAGTATTCAGTGATTCATTCATGATTAAGAACCAGCACGAGTTCTCAAATCAAGCTTTATTATAGACTTCATCATCATCCTTGGGTCCAAAGTATTTTTCTCAATTCCTCCTCAGGGATTCCAAAGAATTGAACCAAACCAACCAGATCTGAGATCAATCCCAACATGATGAACATTTGATCTGAAGAAAAATTGGAGAAAAACAAGTTTATAAAATCTTTTTTTATAAATTCAAGAACTACTTATTCAGTGACTGGATGGCAAGAGTCTGTCTGTCTTTTCATCCATCAGTCAATCCCTTCCTTCATCCATTCATTGTCCATCCATCAATAAATTTCTCCTATTGAGCCTATTTTCAAAAAAAGTGGAGTGTTCCTTTAAAACTAAGCAATCATGTCTCATTTCCACAACTTGGGAATACACAGCCCTATATAAATGTAAAGGGCTATTCAGACATCCAGTGGCTACAGTATGGTATTACAGATTATTTTTTAGTCCTTTGATAAAGAAAGTGTTTTCGTAGCTGGAAGGCAGAGTTTGCACTGTACAACCAGGTTGTTTGCATTTTCTTCTTTGAAAACAAAATAGCAGTCATATTTATACAGTTAAATAGCAGAATATTTCTGCGTAGTTTGCACGCCATTGAGTGTGCGGGGTGGTGCGAGTCATTATCTGCAGGTATGTTATGCTTGGGTTGACGAGGCAGTAATTTCTATTTTTAATGTAACATGTCTTATGTTTTACTAGTGACATGGGGGCCATGGGGTGTTGCAGCAGGCTTTGTGGGCGCCGTTAGATGTTGTAAACCTTCCTTTTGAGCAATACGACTTACTATTATCTGCCTGCGGTAATGAATGCCTGAACTGAAACGTTTCCGGACGGATTGGATTGTCTCTTTCTCTCTCAGTGTGGATCTCTTTGACCGTTCTGCTGCTGCATACCAGATGATGCATGTGCTGCGGCTCTGCAGGTAACACTAATTCATGTCATCTTGATGACCGGAACAATAGAGCGTTCGAACTTTAGTGATCTGAGGATTTGAAGGGGGTAATTAGTGGCGAAAAGCTACATGTTTGTCACTACTACTTTTGGTACATGCCTTTTTTTTTTTTTTTTTTTTTTTTATCAATTTCACACATCCTTGCTGAATAAAAGTATTGATTTCTTTCAAAAAAAAAAAAAAAAAAAAAAAGGAAAAAATTACTGACCCCAAAATTTTGACTGGTAGTGTATATTGTTACAAAAGATTTCTATTTTAAGTAAATGCTGTTTACATTTTTATTCATCAAAGAATCCTGAAAAAAAGTATCACAGGTTATAAAAAATATTAAGCAGCACAACTGTTTCCAACATTGATAACTGAGTAACAAATTAGCATATTAGAATAACTTCTGAAGGATCATGTGACACTGAAGACTGGAGTAATGATGTTGAAAATTCAGCTTTGAATTACAAAAATAAATTATATTTTAATGTATATTAAAATAGAAAACCATTTTAAATTGTGGTTATATTTCACAATATTACTGTTTTTTCTGTATTTTTGATCAGATGTGTATGTTATGGACTGGGTGAATGCACAGCGCATGCAGGGGGTGTGGCCTCAATATCCCTGCAGTTAGTAGTGTGCTGTGTGAATGTCAGGGTAAAAATTCTACTGAAATTGCATTAAATCTGGTTGTTTTAACCAAAATTATGCTGCAAGATGTTTTTTTCAACTACATTTAAGTACCCTGTTATAGGATAACCTGCAATTTTGCAAATTCCCTGTTTATTCCCATTAATTCCCATGGAAAGTTTCCAGCTTTGAAAATTCCTGGAATTTTGCAACCCTATATCTAAGTGAAAGTTGTTTACTTACTTTTTAATCACCATCACTGTCTTCATTCAGGCCGATTCGATGAGAACGCGCACGAAACAAGAGGCGGGATTTATCGCACGAACCAATCATGTCCAATCATAACCGATCATATCCAATCATAGCGCAAAAGAGGCATTGCCTCCTCTCACGTGACTTTCCCCCATTCATTCTCAATTACCCCCCACTAAACCCACTGCACGCTCAGGGGATCTGCTTTGTTTCTATGAGCTGAAGGAAGGCACAGAGACGTGGACTCCCTGCTGTAACTTCACCTGCGGGTGTCGCTGTTTGACAGTGTTTCTTTAGAAAAACAAGTGACTTTTACACTTTTTAATGTCAAATTTAGTAACATTTGTGTTGTTTTATATTTGTAATATCCATTATTTTCTCATCCAGTTTTTTTGAGGAGGCACTAATGACTAATATTCTAGAGGCCGTACCACTTTGCTCATTCTAGAATACATTATTTAGTCCCCATGGATCTGAACACACTGAATCAAAACAAGACTATATCTATCCAGAGGTCATGACTATTACCAAAGGACCAAGCTGACCAATTTAACTTTCTCTAATGGTAACTTTATATAATCATGCCTTGGTTTTCCCCGTACACTTAGTTAGAATAATATTACAATAATCAGAGGTTGAGGTTCACCCTATTTAGGCTCACCCTGTTGGTCTAAACCAGGGGTACTCAATAGGCGGACTCCAGTCCGTGTCCGGACCCAGACACGGTTAAATCTTGACCGACGCCAAAACCCACATGCTATTATAATCATAATCCAAATGAGTTTTCAGTGCAGTGTGCAACGCTATATATCTTTGAGGCTTCTACTCGGTTTGGCTGCTTCATCTATGTCCGATCACATCAGCTGTAACAGCATCGCTGTAGCAACGTCACTTACTCATTCACTCAAGGCAGTCAGATTTATCCACCGGTCACATGCTCATAGAGATGCATACCTGACATTAGATAAAGGCACATTGTTGAGGCTACAGAATCGCGCCCTGAGCCTCCTGCAACATCTCTTTAAATACTCAGACCAAGACAGAAACTTCTTTCAAATGGAAACATGAGTTCACAATGGGAATTTGCATTAATCAGGGTCCTAGACTGAGTAGTTTACACCTTTTTGGGGACAGAAAGCCATTTTGCATGAAAGGGAACACATCCACTACAGACAGCAAAATATCTCTAAACTCTTAAAACCTTTATTACCTTCTGGTTTATATCTGTGGGAATGAGACCTTTGTACCAGTCGCACACAGACATTTCAAATGATACCAAACCTGTATAGCATTGTGTGATAATTGTTCACATTAAACCATATAGATTGTGGATGAATTTCAGGTCATCTCTGCATGTAGAGAGAAGAGATGGGTGAAGGAAAGGAAAAGTAGATTAAGGCAATGCTGAGGTGTGATTGCGTCTCAGATGGGGATGCTAATTTTGCAAGAGTTTAAATAATAATAATAATAAGTTTTAATTATATAGCGCCTTTCCAGGGCTCAAGGACGCTTTACAATTATCAAGGAAGAGATAATACAAGTAGACAATGATGAAAACAATAATGGACAGGAAACATACAGAAGAATAGAGTCAAATACTAAAATACAAAACAGGACTTAAGAGACATAACATAACATTCAGAGAAATATTAGTAATAATGCAGAGCAATCAATTCATCAAATCAGAGGTATAACATTCAGAAAACAGATGAGTTTTGAGTAATGATTTAAATTCAGAGATATTATTAACACAACAGAGTGAGCGGGGGAGAGACTTCCAGAGTTTGGGTGCGATAGTACTGAATGATCTGCCCCCCATTGAAGAGAGGCGATGCCGAGGGACAACGAGAAGGCCAGAGTCAGAGGAACGTAGTGAGCGAGTCGGGGTGTAGGGGATGAGCATTTTACAAAGATAAGAGGGAGCCAAGCCATGCAAAGATTTAAAAGTGAGCAGGAGAATTTTGAACTTAATACGGTAGGCAACTGGAAGCCAGTGGAGATCATATAAAATTGGGGTGATGTGAGCAGAACGCTTGGTATGGGTGAGTATTCTAGCAGCAGAGTTTTGAATGTACAGGTGCTGGTCATATAATATCATCAAAAAGTTGATTTATTTCACTAATTCCATTCAAAAAGTGAAACTTGTATATTATATTCATTCATTATACACAGACTGATATATTTCAAATGTTTATTTCTTTTAATTTTGATTATTATAACTGACAACTAAGGAAAATCCCAAATTCAGTATCTCAGAAAATTAGAATATTGTGAAAAGGTTCAATATTGAAGACACCTGGTGCCACACTCTAATCAGCTAATTAACTCAAAACACCTGCAAAGGCCTTTAAATGGTCTCTCAGTCTAGTTCTGTAGGCTACACAATCATGGGGAAGACTGCTGACTTGACAGTTGTCCAAAAGACGACCATTGACACCTTGCACAAGGAGGGCAAGACACAAAAGGTCATTGCAAAAGAGGCTGGCTGTTCACAGAGCTCTGTGTCCAAGCACATTAATAGAGAGGCGAAGGGAAGGAAAAGATGTGGTAGAAAAAAGTGTACAAGCAATAGGGATAACCGCACCCTGGAGAGGATTGTGAAACAAAACCCATTCAAAAATGTGGGGGAGATTCACAAAGAGTGGACTGCAGCTGGAGTCAGTGCTTCAAGAACCACTACGCACAGACGTATGCAAGACATGGGTTTCAGCTGTCGCATTCCTTGTGTCAAGCCACTCTTGAACAACAGACAGCGTCAGAAGCGTCTCACCTGGGCTAAAGACAAAAAGGACTGGACTGCTGCTGAGTGGTCCAAAGTTATGTTCTCTGATGAAAGTAAATTTTGCATTTCCTTTGGAAATCAGGGTCCCAGAGTCTGGAGGAAGAGAGGAGAGGCACACAATCCACATTGCTTGAGGTCCAGTGTAAAGTTTCCACAGTCAGTGATGGTTTGGGGTGCCATGTCATCTGCTGGTGTTGGTCCACTGTGTTTTCTGAGGTCCAAGGTCAACGCAGCCATATACCAGGAAGTTTTAGAGCACTTCATGCTTCCTGCTGCTGACCAACTTTATGGAGATGCAGATTTCATTTTCCAACAGGACTTGGCACCTGCACACAGTGCCAAAGCTACCAGTACCTGGTTTAAGGACCATGGTATCCCTGTTCTTAATTGGTCAGCAAACTCGCCTGACCTTAACCCCATAGAAAATCTATGGGGTATTGTGAAGAGGAAGATGAGATATGCCAGACCCAACAATGCAGAAGAGCTGAAGGCCACTATCAGAGCAACCTGGGCTCTTATAACACCTGAGCAGTGCCACAGACTGATCGACTCCATGCCACGCCGCATTGCTGCAGTAATTCAGGCAAAAGGAGCCTTTTTTTTTACTTTTCATGTTCATACTTTTCAGTTGGCCAAGATTCCTAAAAATCCTTTCTTTGTATTTGTCTTAAGTAATATTCTAATTTTCTGAGATACTGAATTTGGGATTTTCCTTAGTTGTCAGTTACAATCATCAAAATTAAAAGAAATAAACATTTGAAATATATCAGTCTGTGTGTAATGAATGAATATAATATACAAGTTTCACTTTTTGAATGGAATTAGTTAAATAAATCAACTTTTTGATGATATTCTAATTATATGACCAGCACCTGTATTGTAATTTGGAAATGGAGCTGGCAGGTAGACCAATGAAAAGGGCATTACAGTAATCAAGGCGTGATGAGACAAATGCATGGAGGACAGTTTCAGCGTCTTTGTTACTGATGAAGGGACGGAGTTGGGCAATGCGACGTAGATGAAAGAATGCAGATTTGGTAACAGAGGTAATATGAGACTGAAAGGAAAGGGTGGAGTCAAAGATTACACCTACATTTTTAACAGTATTGAATGTTTTGATGTGAGAACCAGCAATTTCACAGGTAATTGTACATTTCCTTTGTTTTCTCAAAGAGTACATCACCAGTGAAACATGCTTCCTGTAAATGAGGGTTTTGTCTGTTACTCTTCCTCTTAACTCTTCTCTGTGTAACTCTGTCACTTCAGAGGAAAGATGCAGTCGCTGGACTTCTCTCTGACTCTTCAGCTCAACGCTGGACGAGTTGGTAAGATTGTCATAAATCCAACTTTACTGAACATAAAACCACCTGAGAGATCCTGACCATCACATCTGAGGCGTACCTGGGACTGCGCAAGGGATTAATCGCCTCTTTTTGCTTCCCATTAAACAAATAGTTACTGAATCATGTTGCAAGAAAAAGTTTAAATTTTAGGTATAAATTATATATAATTGTTCATTCATATGTTAAAAACTTAAAAATGTTCAATTATTGTCATCTTAATAATAATAGAATTGTTTAATTATATATAATATTAAAAATGTAATGTTCAATAGTTTAATAATAATTTAAAATAATTATAAAACTATATCAATCCTTGTTCCTCTACCATCATTAAGCCACACTAGCCCTTTCAAATCCACACCCAGCAATAAATGTCACTTGCTTCCTTACACTGACTTAGTCATATTTTCTATACACTGTTGCTTCCTGCTTCATACTACTAGCCCCACATTTGAACTGTCTCTGCTGCTGTTTTCATGCATGTGCCACTTCCTTCATCACTTCCTCCATTACACTCTTAGAAGAGATTGAACCTTTGGAGTTCAAAACAGAACTTTAAAGTGCAAATATGAACTTCTAACTATAATAAAGGTTCAAAGTTGAACCTATAGGTTCTATAATGATCCATTGATTATTTGGCACATGTTGTGCAGTTCATTTTAGAACCTTTGTTGTGGCAAAAGGGTTCAGATAAGATCCTGGTCTGTTCCTTTATGAACCTTATAAGATGGACTGTAAAAATGTAACTATTTTGTTATTAGCTGGGGTCCTTGCTTTGCTTTTAGCCCCTGAACATACTGAACATGCTCAAGAATGAAACTTTTTCCATAATTGTTCACCTGTTAGTTTAAAAAGACGTACAATTATAAGCAAAACTACAGCCCTGAAATACCCCCTTCTTTCAGGTTGATAAATGCATCATTTTTTTTTCATTTTTTTTTAATTTTTTATAGAGAAGTCAACTCTATAACTCTGTATAGTTCACTGTAAAGTGAACTGTAACCTTTGCTCTAATTAATTTGTTTTAATTTTACATTATTTTCATTTTGTTTTATGAAGATATAGGCTAGTCTATTGAAACATTAGAGTTACATCTTGCCCATTATAACACTCTTGGGTTATAACAATCACTTTGTTGCGCGAGACGTCAGCAGATGGACTAGACTAGAGGATCGACGGGAAAATTTGAGATAAAACAAAATAAAATGTCAAAATAGTTATAAACTTTCTTGATATCTGTGATAATATAATGAGTGTAGTGTCATAAGGTTGTGCGACCCTTTTTTTATAGGCAGTAAGATTGCAAATTTACTTGGATTCAGAACTTTTAAAAAAGGTAAGCAAAAAACAAGAACAATTTGTGTTATTTGTTATATTTGTTTGTTTTTTAATCTATTTTTTTAATGTTAGTAACAAGATAGTAATAAAAGTGTTTACTATCGTTGGCTATATGGATATAACTGTCTGCAGGCCTAAGATACAATCGTTTTAATTATGTACATAAGTGGTTCTCAGCTAAAATTCATTACTAATTCTTGCTAATTTACTTTATTCAGTTTTCTTTTAATTTTTTAGTTAAAATAAAGAAATGTATAGACCTTATTTACCAGAGAAACAAGCGCGCCGCCATCTTTAGAATATTGTCTTTGAACTTCCGTTTTTGCGGTAGCTCTGTATATTTCTATGGCATCGCTGTTGAAGAATAATTAGCTGGTGAAGTGGATTTACCTGTTGTAGAGTTAATGAAAGTTATCATGAGCATTGTTATGTTTAAAGCAGATGTCTTAACAAATGTCTGTAGACCGGGAAGATTTTAAAATGAGCAGTTCATTCATAAATACATAAGATCGCTGTGGAAGTATAAGCCGGAAGTCAAAAAACAACGAGCGCAGCGCTGAAAAGAGGCGCAGGGAAAACTACCCCACAGCGCCATCTAACGTCCAAGCAGTATACCAGTAACCAATTTGAACGCAGAAAACTTAACAGCATTGACATTTATCGTGGCAAGTTTACTGACGACTTCAGAGACTGAACATTGTATTTTTTAATGTTTACAAAGGTAAACATGTTAATATGAGCAGCTGTTGTTTTTACGAACGTCAAAGTAACTGAAAATATAAAAATTTGGTTAATGAGAAAGTAAAATCTGATGACTTAACACCATTCCTGAATTCTCTCATAACAGCATTTTATACTGTGGCACATTAGTTTATATATATATATATATATATATATATATTGGTTGTATTCCTAAATTTTTACTCTTAAAGGGATAGGTCACCCAAAAATTAAAATTCTGTTTAAAATTGTTCCAAACCTGTATGAATTTCTTTATTCTGCTGAACACAAAGAATATTTTGAAGAAAGCTTGTAACCAAGCAGATTTGGGGCACCATTGACCTCCGTAGGGAAAAAAATAATACTATGGTAGTCAATGGTGCCCCAGAGTGTTCAGCAGAATAAAGAAATTCATACAGGTTTGGAACAACTCAAGGGCGAGTAAATGATGACAGAATTTTCATTTTTGGGTGAACTATCCCTTTAAACCCTCATGCACTGTTCAATTTCAGGTCACAGTCTGTATGGTCTGGGTCAAAGTGACCCTATCTGGATTCAATACAATTCCCCAAAAATCACATGATGGAAAAAAAGTTTTCATTTTTGATTACTGATTTTTTTTTTTTACAGAAAATTACAGCAATAGATACATAACAATAGATTCTTCATTCTGCCAAACTTGAGTCTGTTCTCTGAAGTATTCATTGTAACAATTTAAGTTGAAAAAGTCATTTTCGAGTCTATGCTCAAAAAGTGGGACGGACAGTTTTGTATTTTAGGTCTGTATTTGCTTTTGAATGGCTGTCTGTATGGGTGAAACTGACCCACGAACAGCAAGATTGTATAAAATTTCTATATGCACATTTCACAACACATCATGTGTGCATGTTCATCACCCTAAATGAGAAGTTGCAAAAATTAAAAAAAAAAACAAAAAAAACATTTAATTGTATTTCAGATAGATTTAAAAACAAAAACAAAAAATAGATTCAAAACAAAACAAAAAAAAAATATCAATTTATCCAGAATTATGCAGCTCTAAGTTTCTTTAACACTTATTTATTTAATCTTCATATAAAATATAAGAAAGATTTGTTTACATATTATTTAGCTTTATTTTAAAAATTATTTGTTGTTTGCCTTAATTAAAACTGCATTGGTTAAATTCAAACAATTTTTTTCCACTATTTTTGTATATGACTTTCTTCTTTCTGATGAACACAATCAAAGAAATATTAATTAATATGCTGACGCATCCGAGCTTTATAATTAGAGTGATAGGGATCAATGAGCAGTGATCGACCGATATTGATTTTTTTAGAACCGATACCGATAATTTGTGTGTTTATGTGCCCGATAACCATTATGCAGAACCGATATTTATTTACTGTTATACTTCTGTTTTTGACACAATTACAACACCACTGAACTGAACAAACCATTTTATTTATAACAATCACTCCCTCCTTGCATAGAAAACAAATCTTATTTATACACCAATAAATAGAGGGGTCCGAAAGTGCACAAAATAAAAAAGTGCACTGTTACTAAACTGTCTGGATTTTGGTACCGGTCCATACTTGCATACTTCCTATGGAGGAATTTTGTAATTGACATTTATGCTGAAATGTGTCAAGGACTTTCACACTGTCATCTTTCTGTTTCTGTTTTTTTTTTTTTTTTTTTTTTACACCTTTTTCTAGTTCATGTGTTTTTTCTACAGTATAGGCGTTTCACTCATCCTCACTAAATGCTCCACGCCCTCTGCACTTTGCTGTTCACTCAGCAGGTTGATGCTCAGGAAATGCTCACTGCCACCGCAAGATGCAGTTGTTTAAAACACCGCAATTATATAAACATTTAACCATTAATTCGCTAATAAACATCCAAGTAAACACAACTCTATGGAAATTAATTATTATCTCCGCGAGCGATCGCAGTTTGAGTATAGTTGTGTGTAAATGCATAGATAAACAGCGCTTTATCAGCAGATATTTCGTAATCTAGAACGACAAAAACATTATTAATAATTCTGATATAACATACCAGTTGAGAAATGCAATAAAACACGATGTTTTGTTTGTTATATTCCAACATTCCAGAGAATATTCAGTTATTTAACCAGCGAATTATTCTTCACTCTTTAGCCTCTTAAACAGCTTATAAATCTACTAAAACTGTAGTTTAAAATCAAGTATTACATTTTCTGCAAAGTTGATACGAGACTAATGATGAGCATAGACCAGGGGCGTGTGTGTGTGTGTGTGATTGTTCTTCTTCTTACATACACGAAAACTAATAGTATTGTAGTAAAATACAATTTAAATCTGTGAATTATAGAAAGTAAGAAGTGAGCGCGAGCGCGCTCCTTCATCACTTTAAAATACAGCGCGTGACGCGTTAACCGCATAAAAAAGAACAGGATAGATGGAAAGAAGCGCCTGTCAGGAACACAAAAGTAAAGATGTAAAAAAAAAAAAAAAAAAAAGTCGGGATGAAGACGTTAAAAGGAAGTTTCCTTCACGAAATGGGCCTTAAAATATTGGAGATGATTGTTGGTCGTGGATATGTGTCGAAAGCCCTAATTCAAGTGTAAGCGGTCTTCTGCGTGCATGGGGTTCAAAACCGCAATTCAAAAACGTCGCCTAACTTTATTCTTCAGAGAAACCTTGAATCACTATTCCTGAATTTGTTTGCGTTGGCTGGGGATATCTCTGTGGGCTCTATATATTAGCCACAAAAAAAAAAAAAAAAAAAAATCAAAAGTCGTGATTTGGGGCCCCCCAGCATCCTGGACCCATATGCCTGGCATATTCTGCACCCCTCCTAACGGCGCCCCTGGTCTATGCTCATCATGTTTTTGTCGTTCTAGATTATGAAATATCTGCTGATAAAGCGCTGTTTATCTATGCATTTACACACAACTATACTCAAACTGCAATCGCTCGCGGAGATAATAAATAATTAATTTCCATAGTTACTTGGATGTTTATTAGCGAATTAATGGTTATATAGTAGGGTCAAAATCACTATAAAGTGCCTTTGAGACTTCACAGTTTGCAAAATAAAAAGTTGTGATTTTCCATTTAACTTCATATTTGTTGTATTAAGGAGACCTTAGGCTGTTAGAAATGCATGTTGGTCAAGCTCCCGCACTTTTTGTAAATTAACTGTAAGCGGACAATATACGAGCAAACCACAAAATATGTCCAACCTGTCATGTAGTGTAAATATATTTTCATTGCATAGTGATTATAAAATGTAGATTTTCAGTAAGATACTTTGTCCCTTTCTCAACAATAAATTTTAGTTAATCAGAAAAGTCTTTTGATAATAATGAAACTACTGAAAAATATTTGTTCCCCTATAAAATATGCAATACTTAAATAACATCTAACAACAAAGATATCTGGTTAAACTTTCAAACAATATTAACTTGCCCTCTTTTCTTTATAAAGAAATCACACAAAAGGTTTTGCTAACTTGTTAAAATAATTTGTTAATTTTCATAAAAGATGAAAATGACAGGGTGGACAACAATATGACATGGGTGAATAAAACAGGAATATCAGAGAAACAACAGGAACAAGAAGAAACCCTTAAGCAATATATGATATTCTAAGTATTAAACTAAAACTGCTTGATTCGTTTAAAACCGCGCCTTCATTCATGATGAATCACCGCTTTGTGTTGCTCAGAGATGCACTTAACAGCTCTGCTGTGGCTTTGTTTGGAACTATTTTTGTTGGCAAAATAGAACAAAAACAGACAATATTGACGATATTGTGTTTATTAACTTGTTGTTTATTTTACCGTTGTATAAAATAAATATCACATTTTCAAATCGAGCAGATATTCAGGAAAACAGCACTTTTTCTCGTGTGATTGTTTAACTATATCACATGATATAAATCAACCCACTCAGGGCTTTTTTTTATCTTCATATCTTGAATTTAGGCAATATGATGAAAATTAGGAAATATAAGTGTAGATACTCAGTGTACTTGCAGCAGATGTTTTAACCTCCACTGAAGGAAGACCAAATGGGGGTGGGGATGTCACTGACTACATCAGGTGCTTTCTTAAAGGGGCGTTTACTTCAAAATGACAGGGCGGACAGCAATTTCAGGGACACGTGTAAAATGCTTAATATTATTATGAAAATAGAATACAAATGATCGAAATTTCTTGTTTTATGAAATAACTTGTTGAGGACAATAAGAACATTCAAAAAGTTTTTGAATTTTATGTCATTTTTACACTCACTGAAGTTATCAAAGAAATCAAAGAAAATTGTATAAAATGAGAAAAACACATTTCAAGAGACTTATCATTGTACTTGTATGTGTGTAAATGTTTGGCCATTTATAATAAAACCTCAGAATTTCATTATTTTGCATTGTATTCATGATAACGGAGCAATTCTGAGGACACCAAGAGGCACATTATAGTGATAATGACCCAGTAAATGTTTATATAATTGCGGTGTTTTAAACAAGTGAATCTTGCGGTGGCAGTGGAGCATTTCCTGAGCATCAACCTGCTGAGTGAACAGCAACATGCAGACGACTTCACGAGACTAATGATGAGCATAGACAACAGAGAGAGAATTAAATTCAGCGCTTTTGTTTCCAACATGTGCTCATTCATGGCTGTATTATTTAATTCACGCAAATTTACATCTTTATTGGGACAGACTTGACGGATTATCTTACGTGACTCCGTGAGCTCGTCTCTATTTGTTAGAGACAAGCTGCATAAACTAGCTACATTTCAGGCATTTATGTAACACATCTAATTTGTGCATTAATGGCTGTTATGTTAAATAAAGTTTACTAATTACAGCAAAGCAGGTAAGTACCTGTGCACGCCGTTGTCTCGTCTCCCCTCAGATGCGCTGTAATGGCGATCCTGCGCGCAATTCTTAAAACACCCACAAGATGGCGGCGTTTATCGGTAAATCCGATATTACAAAACCGATATCCGATTGTGGTAAAATGCTTAAACATCGGGGAAAATATTGGTAAATCAATATATCGGTCGATCTCTAGCAATGAGTATGAGCTGACAAAATTGCTTCCATCCACATCCATCCATCATAGACGTAGGGTGAAGTCAGCTAAAATGAGCTATCAGGTGAAATGGGCCAAATAAGGTTGTAGCGTCATATCTCTTTAAATTTTACAGCCAATCACAATAACTGATCTTGTATTGTTGCTTCAACACTTGTTGACATGTAACAGTAGTTTTGACTGGTCTGAGTTTTTTAAGGTGGGCAGGGCAGAGGGTTACATGAAGCTTGTCAGAGAAATTGTAAAGAAAGTGAGCCTGCCATAGTAAATTTCATTCACTAATAAGGGTACTAAAGCAATTATAAGTAAGCTTACCAACAAAGTAAATGTTTATGAAAAAGTTTAATTTAAAAAAGAAACTTCGATTTTTGTGAAAAAGGTCATTTTAGTTAGAAATGGCTGGTTAAGCTAAAATGGGCTGCATACACACACACACACACTTTTACACAGAAATTGAGGGTGAAAATAGGTTTATAGATGTATCAATACAAAATCTTAACAGTCTTTAAAAAAAATGCATTGCAGGCAGTATGGCAGGAGTACAAGCAAAGGAAGGAAACAGAGAGATAAGAAGAGAGAAAATAAAGGAAGTTTGTCAGTGTCTGAGGCGTGAGGAATTCCTAAAATGGACACCGTACTCTAGTTAGTTATCATCATTTTTGTTAAATAATATCTGGCGATGGGAATGTGCTATTTTGGAAATCATGTTGAGTGCTCGTTGTCGCTGTTATTAGAGGCGCAACAGTGTTCTCTTGGCGCTCGTGCACACTGCGGATTCACATGGACGAGCGCTTCAATCTATCGTTTAACTGTTGCAGAGACTCTCTATTCGTTCCGTTGAAATCACAAAACAAAATACACATAGACGTGTCCCTGCTCTTGATATACAATCACTGATGAACATCTTTGGTTTTAATGAGAAAAAAAAAATCATACATGGTTGGATTAGAACCCAGAACCTCTTGCAAGATATATCAAAAGCGGATCCACGTATTTATTAACTAATGTACATACTCTCGAGACTAACGACATATTGTATTATAGCAGATGTAAGGAAGAAACTATCATATTAATTTTAATATCATATTCAGATCCGTAGCCAGCCTATTTTTTTCAAAAAGTGGACCTTTTTGCAGTTTTTCTCCTCCTTTTGTATTTAATTATGAGGTTCAAATACTTCATTTTGGTGACCTTTTATGCACTAATTTGTGCTGGATTAGCTTGTCTGCTGGTATCTTAACGAGCACGCTTTTTGATGCACCTAAAATATTTACTGCATTGTTGTCAAATTGCTTCCATATAGGCTATTATATTGTAGACTATTGAGTGGATAAAATATAGAAATCCTTTTAATTAAAAAAAAAAATATATATATATATATATATATTTACACACACGTCCAGCTACAATAATGTATCATATTAATTTGAAACAGCAACCCAGAATATTTGTCACAAGCATTGATTAAAACAATGATGACAATAATCACATAAAAAAAAAAAAGACGACTTAAATTCTGGACCTTTGGCAGTTCGTTCGAACCACCCGAACCCCCCCGCCTACGGGCATGTAATATTATTATTGTAATAATACAATACACCCACCCCTCACATACACACTCCTGTTTGTGTCTACATTTCCTGTCGCAGTCTTATCTTCCTCTTAAACATCTCTGCCCTACTCTCCTCTGTTTATTGTCTGTCACTTCAGAGGAAAGATGCAGTCGCTGGACTTCTCTCTGATTCTTCAGCTCAACGCTGGACGAGTTGGTAAGATTGTCATAAATCCAACTTTACTGAACATAAAACCACCTGAGAGATCCTGACCATCACAACTGAGGCGTACCTGGGACTGCGCAAGGGATTAATCGTGATTAAATATTTTAATCAATTGACAGCCCTAATAATTAAACTATTATGTAATTATTTAGATGTTAAAAACTTAAATATTTTCAGTTATTGTCATCTCAATAATTATAGAACTGTTCAAATAGATTTATCATCATCTTATTTTCTAAAAAAAAAAAATCAAAATGATGTGAGTTTGTGCTTAAACAAGTGTTTGCCGATGCTGTCAGAAAATTCTTTTCTCTTTGAATTAAGTTTATTTTTCGGATTTTTTTCAGTAAACAAGACTTATTTCTCTTCTCCAGTAAATGTATCTTGATTTAAGAATGTTCAGATATTTGTGCTGGAAAACAAGACAAACTCAGTTTTTGCAGTGAAGGTGGTGGACAAATTAATAATGAATAAAGTCATTTATTCCCAGAATGTCCAGCGCTCATGTTCTGTGTCTGTTCTCAGTTGTACGCGTATTTCTGGGTGTCGGGTCCTTCCGTGTTCATCAGCAGTGGAGGACCGTTCTGCGTCCAGGCGTCTGTGCGTCTCTCCAAAGCCTTCTCACCTGCCTTCGAGCGGCTGGAGTTTGGATCTCAAGATTAATCCACGTGGACCGAGTCTCGCTGGAAGAGCATCCGAGCGCGCGTCTTCCTGGTGGCCAGCCGAGAACTCGAGGTAACTGTCTTCACCTTCGACTCCACACACATCACATCTATAATAATTTATATTTATGATCTGGGTATGTTTTGGTGAGATTCGCTTTCATGTGATTTATGTGTTTTTCTGTGTTTGTTTCTGGTAGATGTTAACACTGGGGGTGGGCGTGGCTGTGCTGCTGCTGTCTCCATTGGTGACGTACTTCATCAGCTCGAAGGCGGAGCTTTTGTTTAGCTCATTATACTCAATATAAAGAATGTCTTGCTTTACTATATAAAAAAACAAAACGTCTGTTATTTGTGTTTTCAGGCCACTGTAGTGTAAATGAACGGCCATAACGGCTAAAAAAGTTTTCCATTTTTTTGTTGAAAACGTTTTTTTGTAAACAGCCCGTAAGTTAAGTGTGTTGCATCCTGTTCGCCTGTCATTTGGATTATTGTTATTAAAGCTTTGTGTTGGCACCTTCTTCTTCATCTTTGTCTGTTTGCCTGCAACCACCTGTGACAGTTGTTTAGAGTAAAATAAAATAAAACCGAAATGAAACGATAAACTAACATTTTATTTATTAAATATAAAGGTGATTTCTTGTTATTTCAAAACATTCTATCTCATTTTGTGTTATATAAATGCATTATATTTTTCCCACTGTAAAACAATCTGAAACTACCACGTAATTATGTAAGTAAATACACATATGCTTTTCATTAGGATAGCCATGGTGACCTAAAGGAACTGGAACAGCACACACACTGAGGATTATCACAAAGGTGGCTTCATGGATGATCCTTTAGAGACTGTAACTTTCTTTTGGTCAAATTGTCACTTTTTTCAGAAGTACTACAGTCAT
Organism: Ctenopharyngodon idella; assembly: GCF_019924925.1. Taxonomy (NCBI): domain Eukaryota; kingdom Metazoa; phylum Chordata; class Actinopteri; order Cypriniformes; family Xenocyprididae; genus Ctenopharyngodon; species Ctenopharyngodon idella. The sequence goes on along the minus strand of NC_067221.1, from coordinate 42,200,040 downwards.
GAGTTTTGGTTTTAGACTATTTAAGTTGTTGTTTCCAGAGTAGTATTGCAATCTCTGTCAGAAAACCTAAAATGCTTCATTTTTGTACTGATTGTACTAATTGTGTGAAAACCTTTTGTTGAAATGCTGTCCAAAAATGAAGTAAAATGCTGTTTTGTGTTTATTGTATGTTTTGTACTTATTTTAAGACATTGAATGTTCTAGAGCAGTACAGTAAGTTTTATTCAATAGCTCAAGGTCTAAAATTAATTAAAATTTTGTTTGTTCAACTCAATTTACTGTCTTTTTTTAATGTAAATTAGCTTAAATGTTAAGTTAACACAACTTGCTATTACTTGGTAAATTCAACTTGTGTTTTTAAGTCAAGTCAAGTCAGGTCACCTTTATTTATATAGCGCTTTTTACAATGTAGATTGTGTCAAAGCAGCTTTACATTGATAACTGGTACATTGTTTGGCTGCACAGCAGCTCTTAAAGAATAGTGTCAATGCAGGCAGATCAAAGCACTGTTGAATATCAAAATGTCAAGTCAAGTGTCCCCAACTAAGCAAGCCAGAGGCGACAGCGGCAAGGAACCCAAACTCCATCAGGTGACATCAGGTGGCAGACAAGTGGCAAATTGGTGTTAAAATGGAGAAAAAAACCTTGGGAGAAACCAGGCTTAGTCGGGGTGCCAGTTCTCCTCTGGCCAACAGTGCTTTGTTACGATTCAGGTTGCTATCATAAGTCCAATAGGATCGCAACATTAAAAGTATTTATTTCAGTTCCATCCAATTGAGGATCGTATTCATCACGCCGGTATGGACAGTTGTTGAGGAACTGTGTCGTGGCTGTCGTGTCGATGAGGCCTTCACAGGGGATGATCTAGTTGACTCAATCTCTGCTGATACTTCAGGGCTGCGTTGTGGTCGTGTCAAGGTGCAGGTCCTTGGTCTCACCTGGATACGGCCCGGATCCGGTTGACTACGGTGAACCTCGGGATAAACAGAAAGACTAATATTAGCATAGATGCCATTCTTCTTCTGATGTAACGAGTACATCAGGTGTTATAGGAAGTGTTCCCGGTTCCGGCTGACCTAATTTATGCAGCCTAATAATCCTTTAACGGATTTGGAAATATAAATTGGTAATGTGTTATGTGTATGCCAGGTTAAAGAGATGCGTTTTTAGTCTAGATTTAAACTGACAGAGTGTGTCTGCTTCCCGAACAATGCTAGGAAGATTGTTCCAGAGTTTAGGTGCCAAATAGGAGAAGGATCTACCACCTGCAGTTGATTTTGATATTCTAGGTATTATCAGCTGGCCTGAATTCTGAGATCGCAATAGACGTGAAGGACTATAATGAATTAGGAGCTCGCTCAGGTACTGGGGAGCTAAACCATTTAGTGCTTTGTAAGTAATTAGCAAGATTTTAAAATCTATACGATGCTTAACAGGAAGCCAATGCAGTGTTGACAGAACTGGGCTAATATGGTCATACTTCCTGGTTCTAGTAAGAACTCTAGCTGCTGCATTTTGTACGAGCTGTAGTTTATTTATCAGGCGAGCAGAACAACCACCCAGTAGAGCGTTACAGTAATCTAGCCTTGAGGTCATGAACGCATGAACTAACTGTTCTGCATTTTTCATTGAGAGCATATGTCGTAGTTTAGATATATTTTTAAGATGGAAGAATGCGGTTTTACAGATGCTAGTAACATGGCCTTCAAATGAAAGATTGGTATCAAAGAGCACACCCAGGTTCCTAACTGACGACGAAGACTTAACAGAGCAGCCATCAAGTGTTAGACAATATTCTAGGTTATTACGTGAAGAAGTTTTTGGTCCAAAAATTAGAATCTCTGTTTTTTCTGAATTTAGTAGTAGGAAATTACTGGTCATCCAATTTTTTATATCAGCTATGCACTCCGTTAATTTTGTGAATTGGTAAGTTTCGTCAGGGCGCGAAGAAATATAGAGCTGAGTATCATCAGCGTAACAGTGAAAACTAACGCCATGCTTCCTAATGATATCTCCCAAGGGTAGCATGTACAGAGTGAACAGTAACGGTCCTAGTACTGAGCCTTGTGGTACTCCATATTGAACTTGTGATCGATATGACATGTCTTCGTTTACTACTACAAACTGATAACGGTCAGATAAGTATGATTTGAACCATGACAATGCAATTCCACTAATGCCAACATAATTTTCGAGTCTATTTAAAAGAATATTGTGATCAATAGTGTCAAATGCTGCACTAAGATCCAGTAACACTAATAGAGAGATACAACCACGATCTGATGATAAGAGCAAATCATTAGTAACTCTAATGAGAGCAGTCTCAGTACTATGGTACGGTCTAAATCCTGACTGGAAATCCTCACAGATACCATTTCTTTCTAAAAAGGAACATAGCTGTGATGATACTGCCTTTTCTAGTATTTTTGACAGAAAAGTAAGATTTGAGATCGGCCTGTAATTGACTAATTCTCTAGGATCAAGTTGTGGTTTTTTAATAAGAGGTTTAATAATAGCCAGCTTAAAAGTTTTTGGTACGTATCCTAATGATAAAGATGAATTGACGATATTGAGAAGAGGGTCTATGACCTCTGGAAGCATTTCTTTCAATAGCTTAGTCGGTATAGGGTCTAACATACATGTTGTTGATTTTGATGATTTAACAAGTTTAGACAATTCTTCCTCTCCTAAAGCAGTAAATGAATTGAATTTTTCCTCAGGGACACTACAATGCACTATCTGACACGATACTGTAGTAGACGGTTGCATGGTTATTATTTTTTCTCTAATATTATCAATCTTGCAAGTAAAGAAGTTCATAAAGTCATTACTGCTGTGCTCTTTGGAAACATCAGAAGTTGAAGCTTTATTTCTTGTTAATTTAGCCACTGTATGAAATAAATACCTAGGGTTGTGTTTATTTTCTTCTAAGAGTTTTGAAAAATAGGCAGATCTAGCAGATTTTAAGGCCTTTCTGTACTCAATCATTCTCTCTCTCCACGAAATACGAAATACTTCTAGTTTTGATTTCTTCCAGCTGCGCTCCATTTTTCTGGCTGCTAACTTTAGGGCCCGAGTGTGCTCATTGTACCATGGCATTGGATTAATTTCCTTAATCTTTTTTAAACGCAAAGGAGCAACTGAGTCTAATGTGCTGGAAAAGACAGAGGCAATAGTTTCTGTTGCAACATCGAGGTCTTCTAAGCTGTCTGGTATGCTAAGGCGATGAAAATGATCAGGAAGATTATTTATAAAGCAATCTTTAGTGGTAGAAGTGATGATTCTACCATATTTATGGCATGGAGGCAGTTTAGCCGCCTTGACTAAATGTAGTATACACGAGACTAGATAATGATCTGAGATGTCGTCACTCTGCTGCAGAATTTCAACAGCATCAATATCGATTCCATGTGACAATATTAGATCTAAAGTATGATTACGACAGTGAGTGGGTCCTGACACATGTTGTCTAACACCAATAGAGTTTAGAATATCTGCAAATGCCAATCCTAATGCGTCTTTTTTATTATCTACATGAATATTAAAATCACCAACAACAAGGACTTTATCTGCAGCTAGTACTAACTCTGATAGAAAGTCAGCAAATTCTTTGATAAAGTCTGTATTGTGTCCTGGTGGCCTGTATACAGTAGCCAGCACAAATGTCAACTTACATAATGTTACGTAAAGTACCATAGTTTCGAAGGAATTATATTTGAAAGACTTCTGACTAATACTGTAAATATTACTATAGATTACAGCAACACCTCCCCCTTTGCCTTTCTGACGGGCATTGTGTCGATAATCATAACCTTGAGGACTAGACTCATTTAAAGTAATGTAATCGTCCGGTTTTAGCCAAGTTTCTGTCAAACACAGCACATCTAGATTATTATCTTTGATAATATCATTAACAATAAGTGATTTTGAAGAAAGGGATCTAATATTTAACAACCCGAGTTTTATCATTTGTTTAGCATTATTATCTCTATTTTTTATTTGTTGAACATCAATTAAATTTTTACCATTAAATGGGTTTGGAAGTTTTTTGTTTTTACTAATTCGGGGTACAGACACAGTCTCTATTTGAAAATATCTAGGTGTAAGAGTTTCTATGTGTTGAGAGTTATCTGAATTTTCTGACTTCTGTAACGTGAGGCAGCTAGCAGACGGTCGGTTTAGCCAGTCTGTCTGCTTTCTGACCTGGGCCCCAGTTTGTCATGTTTCAGTTCTAAGACTATGTGCCATATTACTAGAGAGAAGAGCAGCACCATCCCGGGAGGGATGAATACCATCTCTTTTTAACAGGTCAGGTCTGCCCCAAAAATTTTTCCAATTATCTATGAAACCTATATTATTTTGCGGACACCACTTAGACAGCCAGCCATTGAGTGATGATAATCTGCTAACTATCTCATCACTCCGACGAACAGGAAGGGGGCCAGAGCAAATTACTTCTCCTGACATTGTACTTGCGAGTTCACACACCTCTTTAATGTTAATTTTAGTGATCTCCGACTGGCGAAGTCGAACATCATTAGTGCCGACGTGAATAATAATCTTAGAGTATTTACGATTAGCATTAGCCAGCACTTTTAAATTTGCTTTGATGTCAGGTGCTCTGGCTCCCGGCAAACATGTGACTATGGTGGCTGGTGTCTCTATTTTCACGTTCCGTGTAATAGAATCGCCAATAACTAGGGCACTTTCAACAGGATTCTCAGTGGGTGTATCACTGAGTGGGGAGAACCTGTTTGATGTTCTTATTGGAACGGAAGAGTGGTGTTTTCCGCGGCTAGGCCGCCTCACCGTTACCCAAGTGCCCTGCTGCGCGGGCTCTACAGCCGGAAACGAACAATGTACAGAGTTCACTAAGCTAGTCGCATCCAAAACAGTATCTGAAGCCCTTACATTCTTACTATCCTCGATTAAAGTTTGGATGCGTGTCTCTAATTCTGAGATTCTCTCTGTCAGCCTGACTATTTCCCTACATTTATGACATGTAAATCCCTCGTCGCTGACAGAGAGAGCTATGGTAAACATGTGGCAAATGGAACAGGTAGCAATGCTGGGAGAGGATGACATGACTCACCGTGTTTGTAGACTGATCCGACTTACCACAGCTGTTTGAAGAACGCGTTGAAAAAGGAGCGCGCGAGCGACTGTTAACAAGTTAACAAGCTAGCGCTGCAAATGCAAATGCGTTGTAACAGCGATTTAGATTCAAATATTACAAGCTAGCGGCGTCAGATTAGTGTGGTAGGCAATATTACATATAAGGTAATAAAAAAATAAGCAACAATGAATAAAAGTAAGAGATTCAAAACAAAGCTATACGGAGTTACAGACGCAAACCAATCTGAGCAGCGAGGCAGACAGTAAAGAATGTTGAGTAAACAAACATATTTAAGTGCCTATAACAAAGGATTTCTTGTTAGTTTTACATAAATTTGCTTCAAGTTGGATTTACTTAAAGTGTGATGCAAAAATGGTGCATATGTATTTTAAGTAAATCCAACACATACTTTTTTACAGTGTAGGTGTAGAAAACATAAGTCTTTCAGCATTCTGCCCTGTAAGCCTGCTTCGTTTGTTTGTTGAAAATTAGTAGTCTTTCATGTTAATTTTAATCTTCATATTACAAAAATAAGCAGCAGCAACACTAATGTTAACAATAAGCAAAATAAATGTAGAATGTCTAATGTTTTCAAATAGAGAAAATAAAGACAGGAGTCGTATCAACTTTGCAGAAATGTAATACTTCATTTTAAACTACAGTTTTAGTAGATTTATAAGCTGTTTAATAGGCTAAAGAGTGAAGAATAATTCGCTGGTTAAATAACTGAATAGTCGGAATATAACAAACAAAACATCGTGTTTTATTGCATTTCTCAACTGGTATGTTATATCAGAATTATTCATACAGACACAATTAGTACTAGGGCTTGTAGGACCATTAAACCTCCACAAAGATTGATCTGTGAGATGAACAGTCAGTTTGTGCATGATTCATGACCTTCAGTGATTTCTCTTTTTGATGTGGTGAAAAGCCTTTTTCATGGGTAACTTATAAGTTGGCTTTTGACATTTTGAGTTGAGATTGTCTTTTAAGAAGTCATTTCTATCCTTGAATTGTGTATGTAAAGAGAGGTGTTTAAGGCATCTCTTTAAGTCTATGTTAAGTCTGGATTTTGGTACCGGTCCATACTTGCATACTTCCTATGGAGGAATTTTGTAATTGACATTTATGCTGAAATGTGTCAAGGACATTCACACTGTCATCTTTCTGTTTCTTTTTTTTTTTTTTTTTTTTAACACCTTTTTCTAGTTCATGTGTTTTTTCTACAGTATAGGCGTTTCACTCATCCTCACTAAATGCTCCACGCCCTCTGCACTTTGCTGTTCACTCAGCAGGTTGATGCTCAGGAAATGCTCACTGCCACCGCAAGATGCAGATGTTTAAAACACCGCAATTACATAAACATTTAACCATTAATTCGCTAATAAACATCCAAGTAAACACAACTCTATGGAAATTAATTAATTATTATCTCCGCGAGCGATCGCAGTTTGAGTATAGTTGTGTGTAAATGCATAGATAAACAGCGCTTTATCAGCAGATATTTCATAATCTAGAACGACAAAAACATTATTAATAATTCTGATATAACATAGCAGTTGAGAAATGCAATAAAACACGATGTTTTGTTTGTTATATTCCAACATTCCAGAGAATATTCAGTTATTTAACCAGCGAATTATTCTTCACTCTTTAGCCTCTTAAACAGCTTATAAATCTACTAAAACTGTAGTTTAAAATCAAGTATTACATTTTCTGCAAAGTTGATACGAGACTAATGATGAGCATAGACCAGGGGCGTGTGTGTGTGTGTGTGATTGTTCTTCTTCTTACATACACGAAAACTAATAATATTGTAGTAAAATACAATTTAAATCTGTGAATTATAGAAAGTAAGAAGTGAGCGCGAGCGCGCTCCTTCATCACTTTAAAATACAGCGCGTGACGCGTTAACCGCATAAAAAGAACAGGATAGATGGAAAGAAGCGCCTGTCAGAAACACAAAAGTAAAGATGTAAAAAAAAAAAAAAAAAAAAAAGTCGGGATGAAGACGTTAAAAGGAAGTTTCCTTCACGAAATGGGCTTTAAAATATTGGAGATGATTGTTGGTCGTGGATATGTGTCGAAAGACCTAATTCAAGTGTAAGCGGTCTTCTGCGTGCATGGGGTTCAAAACCGCAATTCAAAAACGTCGCCTAACTTTATTCTTCAGAGAAACCTTGAATCACTATTCCTGAATTTGTTTGCGTTGGCTGGGGCTATCTCTGTGGGCTCTATATATTAGCCACCAGGGTGCGGTTTTTGAGGCACCCGTTATTTATTTAGAACATTATTTCCTGTCTCAGACATCTCAACAAGTTAGCCTCTTCCTCTTAAACATCTCTGCCCTACTCTCCTCTGTTTATTGTCTGTCACTTCAGAGGAAAGATGCAGTCGCTGGACTTCTCTCTGATTCTTCAGCTCAACGCTGGACGAGTTGGTAAGATTATCATAAATCCAACTTTACTGAACATAAAACCGCCTGAGAGATCCTGACCATCACAACTGAGGCGTACCTGGGACTGCGCAAGGGATTAATCGCCTCTTTTTGCTTCCCATTAAACAAATAGTTACTGAATCATGTTGCAAGAAAAAGTTTAAATTTTAGGTATAAATTATATATAATTATGTTCATTCATATGTTAAAAACCTACAAATGTTCAATTAATGTCATTTAAATAATGATAGAATTGTTCAATTATATATAATATTAAAAATGTAATGTTCATGAAATTGATAAAGGACAATTTGTGTTGGAAGTGCCAGTTGGAAACGGGTACCTTTTTACATTGTATTTGGGAGTGTAGCCTAGTTAAACCATTCTGGAAACAAGTTATAGATGTCGTAAGTTGCTGGTATGGCTCCACAATATCTCTAACACCTCAACTGTGTTTACTGGGTGACAAGTCTCAATTACCAAATGTTTCTAAGTGTGTACTTTCTGTTATAATGGTATGTATTACAGTGGCTGCAGGATTATTCTGAGACGCTGGAAGACAGTGAAAGCCCCAGAACTGAAAGATTGGGCTAGTGCAGTGACAGAAATTGCTTCTTACGAATCTATGATCAATAGAGTAAATGGTGTCAAAGAGGATGGGTTGTTGACATATATTACAGTAACGACTCAATGAATAGATTGACACTTGGTGAAATGTCTGGTATTGTACTTTCTTTAATGTTCCAACTGTGCCTGTAGAAATCTGGAACCCTGTATTATTATTATTATTATTGCGATGTTATTTTTGTTACCCCTTCACCTTCCAAAAGCAATAAAAGCTTGAATAAAAATAAATAAATAAATAAATAAAAATGTAATGTTCAATTGTCATCTAAATAATTATATAATTGTTTAATTAATTAGGGCTGTCAATCAATTAACATATTTAATCGCTTGAACTGTGCAAGAAATTAATCGTGATTAAACATTTTAATCAATTGACAGCCCTAATTAATTAAACAATTATATAATTATTAAGATGTTAAAAACTTAAATATTTTCAGTTATTGTCATCTCAATAATTATGCTTAAACAAGTGTTTGCCGATGCTGTCAGGAAATTCTTTTCTCTTTGAATTAAGTTTATTTTTCGGATTTTTTTCAGTAAACAAGACTCATTTCTCTTCTCCAGTAAATGTATCTTGATTTAAGAATGTTTAGATATTTGTGCTGGAAAACAAGACAAACTCAGTTTTTGCAGTGAAGGTGGTGGACAAATTAATAATGAATAAAGTCATTTATTCCCAGAATGTCCAGCGCTCATGTTCTGTGTCTGTTCTCAGTTGTACGCGTATTTCTGGGTGTCGGGTCCTTCCGTGTTCATCAGCAGTGGAGGACCGTTCTGCGTCCAGGCGTCTGTGCGTCTCTCCAAAGCCTTCTCACCTGCCTTCGAGCGGCTGGAGTACGGATCTCAAGATTAATCCACGTGGACCGAGTCTCGCTGGAAGAGCATCCGAGCGCGCGTCTTCCTGGTGGCCAGCCGAGAACTCGAGGTAACTGTCTTCACCTTCGACTCCACACACATCACATCTATAATAATTTATATTTTTGATCTGGGTATGTTTTGGTGAGATTCGCTTTCATGTGATTTATGTGTTTTTCTGTGTTTGTTTCTGGTAGATGTTAACACTGGGGGTGGGCGTGGCTGTGCTGCTGCTGTCTCCATTGGTGACGTACTTCATCAGCTCGAAGGCGGAGCTTTTGTTTAGCTCATTATACTCAATATAAAGAATGTCTTGCTTCACTATATATATATATATATATATATATATATATATATATATATATATATATATATATATATATATAAGGTCTGTTATTTGCTGTGAACTTGCTAGTAAAACTTTACTGTATTCAGATGCATTTGCTCCGTCTTTGAAAATAAAGCTTGAAATCTGAAAGATTGAGAAGTGATTTTTTTTATTTTTTTTTACAAAGAGAAGAAACCACAACTTTTGGCACCCCAGATGGGACTGGATCGGAGCTGAGGTGGAGAACTGCAGGGCTTTGCTTTGAGCGGCCTGATTTGCTCCTGATGCGTTTGTAGCTCTGTACAGCTTTGTTTTGAATCTCTTACTATCATTCCTTGTTGTTTATATTATCATCACCATATATCTGATATTGTCTAATATTGCCCATCACATTAATTTGATGTCGCTAGCTTTTAATCTAAATCGCTTTCACCACGCGTTAGCATTTCGCTAGCCTGTAAAGGATTAGTTCACTTAGAAATGAAAATTAGCCCAATCTTTACTCACCCTCAAGCCATCTTAGGTGTATATGACTTTCTTCTTTCTGATGAACGCAATCAAATAAATATTAATTAATATGCTGACGCATCCGAGCTTTATAATGACAGTGATAGGGATCAATGAGTATGAGCTGACGAAATTGCTTCCATCTATCATAAACGTACTCCACACGGCTCCGCGGGGTTATTAAAAGCCTTCTGAAGCGAAGCGATGCATTTGTGTGAGAAAAATATCCATATTTAAACAAGTTATGAAGTACTACATGTCGTTTCTGCCAGACCACCTTCCATACTGAAGTTACGAAGAAAGTGTAAACTGGCGTCACGTCAGTTGCACTTTTTCCGTAAGTTGAATAGGGAAGGCGTAGGACGTAGTGTAGGCTTTGTGAACTGTGAGAGTTTTACACTTTCTGCGTACGTTGATTACGGAAGGCGGCTCATGCGCAAGCGAGATATTTTACTTCATAATTTCTTAAATATGTTTTTTTTTCCACAAACGCATCGCTTTGCTTCAGAAAGCCTTTAATAACCCCGCGGAGCCGTGTGGAGTACATATTTATGATGGATGGATGTGGATGGAGACACTTTCGCATGCTCCTTTTTCTACGAGTCTATCAAACAACTGGTAAGTCGGATCAGTCAAACACAGTGAGTCATGTAATCCTCTCCTTTTATTGTTACTTGCTCCATCTGTTACATGCTTTAGCGACGGTCTTGCCTGGGCGGTCTTTCTGCCGAGCTGCACAATGGAGAACAACTGCTGTTTATTCAAAAGTTTTCTTTTTTTATTCTTTTTAAATCAATTAAATCTTTATGCGTTGTGATTGTATAGTGTATAAAATGTTGCAATTTGACAGCTTCAATGGACATTTTCAATGAATTGATCACAAATAAATGAAAAACTTATTTCAATTCAATTGGATCGGAGGGTAAACATCCCCACCTAGCGGTGAACATATACAATTCCATTTGAACAATTAATTAATACATTAAGGCAGGACCACACCAAGCCGATGCCGACGAACTAGTGGCGACGAAAGCAGACGGCGGGGTTGGCTCACGTCGGCAGCGTCTGGGTCCAAAGTTGCCCTGACACACCAAACCGACGCTCGACAGCCAAGTAGCACGTCCGTTCTGCGCCTGCGTAAGATGAAATGCCTTTCCGTACCAGCAGGTGGCAGTAGCTGAACAGCCAATCAGAATGATCAGATGGCCTGACGGACCGACGAGCTCCGACACCGATTCAACATGTCGAATCGGCCGGAAAAAAAAGCCGACGAGGACCAACTTCAGCCGATGGTGCTTAACACACTGAGAAAAATTAGTCGGCCGACGAACAAAAACTGCCTGACGGCCGACCGTGTGTTCCTGCCTTTAAACACATCTTACAACATACCTGCACAATGGAGAACACGTAAAAATAAGGGAAACAGCGTGGAGAATTAAATGACTTCTACATAAAACAAAGACAATGCACAAATTAATTACGATAGGGCCTGGTAATACAAACTAAGAATAACTCAACATAAAAAAACCCCAGTTCCATAAGTGGTTCATTGCAGGATTTCTCTGCCTGTTTCAGTGTCTCTTATCCGATAGACATTAATGGGTGATCTCACTGACATCACTTCGTAAAGGCTGGACTCCCTCTTGTCTGCGATTTTCTGTTTGCCACGCTCACCACGGTTCGCCGGAAGGACTCGCCGGAAAGGTGATCCTTTCACTTTACGATTGTAGATCCTTGCATGCCGAGCTTGCTCAGTAAAACTGTGCTTCTGTGCAACTTTCGCAGCTTCGCCGAGATCACATTTGAGCCTGGACACGAAATCTGAATATTTCACAACAGTATCATCCCTGAGAACATGTTGAAACATCACATCGATTAGAAACCTGAGGTAAGGTCCATAGTCGAGAAGAAAGCATTCCCCCCAAGAGCAGCTAAGGCGTCTGACTGGAGAGGTAGAGGATGGGCGTCTTTTACTGTTCTGGCGTTCAACCATCGAAAGTCTGTACACATCTCATAATGGCCTGGAGGTACACGACGGTAGGGGAGACGAAAGGGTTTGTCATCCACTAAGCGGATCCGATGTGCAAAATCTTTGGCTTCACCACAATCCATCTTGTTCCTTGAAAATATGGATTCATATTTCTTAATGAGATGGAGTAATTTAATTTTCCAAGAGGAAGACACTTCACACGCCGTCAGATCTAGGTCTCTCAATCCCAAGTCATTCAAGATTCGCACCATCTCATCCTCAGATTCCTGGGGACCATACTCATGTTGAAAGTGTTGAACCTGAGACTTAATGTACTCACTTTCTGGGAGATCTTCCACAGCAACTCATGGAGAAACATCTGCGATCTTTGCATTTCTTCTCAGAATACTTTTTGTGCGCCAAAACAACAAAATAACGACTTTTCAACAATATCTAGTGATGGGCGATTTCAAAACACTGCTTCATATGGAGGTACAATTGTTGCAAATTTCCAAATAAATAGATTATGATCCACAAATAAATGTAAAGAGATTCACAAAAAATAATCGTATGCACTAATGAATAGAATGAGATCCACAAATATATGTTAGGAGTTTCACAGAAATTGATTAAATTCACAAATAAATAAAATGAGATTTGCTAATAAAAAACATATTCACAAATATGTTTTTATGTCACAAGCACAACTCTGCCTGCATTCATTTGTGAATCACCACCTGTACATTTGTGAATTGCTTTCCTTGCATTTGTGGATTTTGAAACATTTCTAGCGTCACGACTGCAGACAAATCCACAAATAGGTCGACTCCACCCGCCGACTACTCAAGCCAATCAGATAACGGCCACATTGTGCTGACCAATCGCTGTACACTTTCACTACAGTCAAGTCTCGTCCTGCATTGGTTGTTTGCAATCACGTGGTTCTGGTGACGTGCGAAATTCCGGTGGAGGGCAAGCAGTGAAAATTAGAATGGAAGAGATGGAGAAAAGTCCGTACTGTGCTGGTTTACAAAGGTATAAACAGAAAATCACAACATATGTTGGACATGATCTTTATGTTATGAAGAGGAGCGACTTTTCTACTGAATTGAAAGACTTGACTGCCATCGAGGCGGTAGATATAGAGAATGTGAAGCTGCCGTCACGCCGTGTTCAGTTCTATTCTGGTTTGTTTATATCAGTGCGAGTTTAGTGAGTTTAGGGCACTATTTTGATTTTCTGTCGTTATTGTGAAAAATGTCGCCATTGTAGGTCATTTATGCTGAATCGAGAATTGCAATAGGAGCTCACATCATCGTTCAGGGAAAAAACTGGTCGTGTGTAATACTTTCTACATATTCACCTTATTCTGCCATGCCCACTTTTAATACTTTGCTCTTCCGCATTTTGTCATCCGACTTCCGCTAAACTGACGCGGCACATCCGGTAGCTGGTTCAGTAGTTAGAAGATTGTTTATAACTAGCTATAACTTTAGCGAAATGACAAATAACGTTAATGCCGTAAATGTTTTAAATTGGGAGCATGGAGAAAACTTTATACGACGATCAGATGGTCTCATATTGTCATTATTAACCTGGGTAGACGATACGAAGAAGTGGCGAGAGGAAACCTATGGGGACTGTCAGGAGTTGATGGTGTAGGTGAAGACTGGAATTATTTTAAATCAGTTTTGTTAAACAATAACTTTGTGATTTGTGTTTTAGAAAATGTATAATTTAATATAAGTTGTATAAAATCAGTTGTAAGAGTGTTATCAGGAAGCTGACCTTAATGTAGAGGGAATATTTCACCATTTCGTTTTCATATGTGATGAACCAAGATGGAATTAATTTGCAAACTTTACATGACTTATTCCATTTAAATCAGAAGACTTATTTCCTTTAAGTTTTAAGGGGAATCTACAGTGCTCACAATATATGGTTTTATAAGAAATTACTGACAGCTAACATCTGCCCACATTGTAAAGGTTTATAAAAAGAACTACATGCACTATTTATAAAAACCACAGCACAGACAGACAACACTTATCCTCTACATGAGAAATTATGTTGCTTAGAAGGTCACATGGCAAATTCTCAAAATTGTATCAATTTTAGGGGTGAGGTTAATTGGAACTGTTGTAAGAAAGGATTTTTCAGTCATATGAGCGCTTGGCGATGCGCCTGGAGTTGGTGGTGTCTTCTTCAGAGAGTTGCATGTCTCTCCTGGTGAATGCTGGAATGACAAGTTCCACCTTCCTTTCATAGAGGAGATCGGTTATGGTGAAGCCTCTGTCTGCAATTACTTCATCGCCTGGATGAAGGTATTCCAGAAATCCTGAATTTGCAATTTTGTATTTATCACAACGTCGGGTTTTGAAACAAAGATCACCCTGCAATAAATGAAGACGCAGCTTCATCAGAGTCATCAGGAGCTGATCCCAAGTGATCACAATCGGGGCGGGAACAGACTCTGAAAGGTTTTTTGACTGTACAGTGAGAGAGGTTCAGAGACAGCCGTTTTCCTGGTATTGCGACCAAAGATAGACTACGATAGTTTTCTGACAGTGTCAGAAATTCAGCATGATCAACGCACAGTGTGTTTACTGCTGAAATCACGTGACTTTGGCGATCCGAACCACTGTTTCGAAACAAAAGATTCGAAGTAGTGTTTTGAAATCAGCCATTGTGCTGCCTACCAGAGCACCACACAGACTTTATCAAAGAATTTGATCCAGCAATAATGAAATGAAAAATCCAGCATCCCTCTCTCTCTCAATCCATCCATCCATCCATTGTCCATCCATCCATCTATTGTCGATATATCCCTCCCTCCATCCATGCATCCATCTATCCCTCCCTCCCTCCATCCATGCATCCATCTATCCCTCCCTCCCTACCTACCTCTCTCCCTACCTCTCTCCATCCATCCATCCATCCATCCATCAATTAATCCCTCCCTCCCTCCATCCATGCATCCATCTATCCCTCCCTCCATCCATGCATCCATCTATCCCTCTCTCCCTCCATCCATGCATCAATCTATCCCTCCCTCCCTCCATCCATCCATCCATCTATCCCTCCCTCCGTCCATGCATCCATCTATCCCTCTCTCCCTCCATCCATGCATCCATCTATCCCTCTCTCCCTCCATCCATGCATCCATCTATCCCTCCCTCCATCCATGCATCCATCTATCCCTCTCTCCCTCCATCCATGCATCCATCTATCCCTCTCTCCCTCCATCCATGCATCCATCTATCTCTCCCTCCCTCCATCCATGCATCCATCTATCCCTCCCTCCCTACCTACCTCTCTCCCTACCTCTCTCCATCCATCCATCCATCCATCCATCAATTAATCTCTCCCTCCCTCCATCCATGCATCCATCTATCCCTCTCTCCCTCCATCCATGCATCCATCTATCCCTCCCCCCCTACCTACCTCTCTCCCTACCTCTCTCCATCCATCCATCCATCCATCAATTAATCCCTCCATCCATGCACCCATCAATCCCTCCCTCATCCATCCATCCATTCTTCCAGAATTTAAATTTAAATTCTTTTTTATGTCTGTTTTTTCAAATTGTGCTCAAGCATTGTATTTATTGCAAAAATAAAATTAGAACTGAATAAAAATGTCCATGTGACTATAAAAAACGCATGGTTCGTGTTTTTCAAATGATAAAACCACCTGTTTTATTTGTGTGCGCACAGAGGGTTACAATAGCTTTATATTTCCACATTATCCAGAATCACTTGAGAGACTCCAAAGATCTCACGCGCTCATCTGCTGTAATGACGCGCTTCCGCCGGCGGGTGTCGCTGTGGATCCGCGGCAGCACTGAGTCTCACGCGCCGAACAAGGGAGCCGGAACCGGAAGAAAACAAGCGCTGCCTCAGTTTCATACTGCTGATCTGTAAATGAGGAAGATGGAAGATTTAATATCAATAAACTGCGTCAAGCTTCTGTTTGCCGCTTTGTTTTACACTTGTGAGTATAAATATGATTGTTTAAGTTGTAATTGTGTGTTTATGCGGTCACGAGATGATGATTATTGTTCACTCGTTCAGGCCTGAAATTAAAATAAATTACTTTTTGAGAGTGACTATGTATTATTAATATATTCATATTCATTTTATATCATAATAACAGTATGTAGATGTTAATCTGCTGTAGAATTAGTGACTGAGCGAGTCTAATCGGTTACACAGCACTAACAAAGAAGTTACGAAAAAGTACCATGGTAAAAGCCTGCTTCAGGTACATTTACCATGGTAACAACATTATATTCTTTAATGTACCTTGGAGTAACATGTAATTACCATGAAACATGCTTGTGCTCAATGAGGACCATGGGATAAATGAAAGTACAGTGGTGTTATCATCATCGCTGATCATGATTTTACTTCATAAAAGCTGACGGTTATTATGATTTCATAACCTCTAATATATGTTTGTACATGTTTGGAAAAATGAGATCTCACTATGTACTACCACTATTAATTATCCTAAATTATTATCATAAATAGTTTTTTATATTTTCTAAAAGTTTGTATAGAAAAAAGTTTGTCATTTCTGAAAGTTTGTATATTTCATAAAGTCAGAATGGTTCAATTCAGCCTGAACATTATGCTATGATTTTTTTTTTTAATGTTATACAATTATTAGAAATGAATGGTCATAAATGAATAATTATTTATAAATATCTATTTCATATTTTTAAAAAGATTGTATTTTGATGTTTTATCAGGTCAACAGGATAATCAGCACCAAGTGAAATACACAATAAAAAATAACTAAATAAATTAGGTCCAAATAGGAATCAGTGGGCAGGAATGTGTGTAGTGTTGAGGAAATGATGTGTGTGTGTCGTTTGTGTGTGTGTGTTGTGTGTGTGTGTTGTGTGTGTGTGTCGTGTGTGTGTGTCGTGTGTGTGTGTCGCGTGTGATGTGTACATGTGTTGTGTGTCGTGTACATGTGTTGTGTGTCGTGTACATGTGTTGTGTTATCATGTATCGTGTGTGTTTCATATGTGTCGTGTCATGTACGTGTCGTGTGTGTCATGTATGTTGTGTGTGTCGTGTATGTCGTGTGTGTCGTGTGTGTTGTGTGTGTCGTGTGTGTCATGTGTGTTGTGTGTGTCATGTATGTGTTGTGTGTCATGTATGTGTCGTGGATGTTGTGTGTGTCGTGTGTGTCATGTATATGTCTTGTGTGTGTCATGTATGTGTTGTGTGTCATTCAGTGTTGTAGATGTCGTGTGTGTGTCGTGTGTCATGTATGTCATGTATGTCTTGTGTGTGTCATGTATATGTGTTGTGTATGTCTTGTATGTGTCTTGTCATGTATGTCTTGTGTGTCATGTATGTACCATGTGTGTCATGTATGTGTGTCATGTACTGTATGTGTGTTGTGTGTTTCATGTATGTCTTGTGTCATGTATGTTGTGTGTGTCGTGTATGTGTCATGTGTGTCACTGTGTATTGTTTGTCATGTGTCTTGTGTGTCATGTATGTGTTGTGTGTCATTGTGTATCATGTGTCATGTATGTGTCATATGTGTCTTGTGTGTCATTGTGTATCTTGTGTGTTATGTATGTCATGTGTCGTGTCATTGTGTGTCGTGCGTTGTGTGTCGTGCGTTGTGTGTCGTGCGTTGTGTGTCGTGCGTTGTGTGTCGTGCGTTGTGTGTCATGTATGTGTCATGTATGTGTCATGTATGTGTCATGTATGTTGTGTGTGTCATTGTGTATCGTTTGTCATGTATGTGTCTTGTGTCATTGTGTATTGTGTGTGATGTGTGTCGTGTGTGTCATATGTGTGTCATGTATGTGTTGTGTGTGTGTCATGTGTGTGTGTCATGTGTCTCATGTATCTCGTGTGTGTCTCTTGCTGTAGGTGTGAGCTGCAGCTCAGTGGAACAGAAGATCTATGTTGAACTCAATGACACGGTTCCGTGTGTCCGGCTGCTGAACGCCACACATCAGATCGGCTGCCAGTGTGAGTCCATCAGCGCTGATTATTGATTAAACACCATAAAAACACACTCACTGTACTGTACAGCCTCACATGCTGTATTTGTCTCTCAGCGTCAATGTCAGGAGATACGGGTGTTCTTCATGTGCTGGAGAGCGAATCAGACCTGGACTGGATCCTCAACACTGGACCACATCCTCCCTACATGGTCATCATGGAGACGGCCTTCTTCAACAGGTGCTGAAACATCTGTGTGTGTGTGTGTGTGTGTGTGTCTATCTGTCGTCTGTCTGTGTGTCTAATCCCATGTGTTTCTCCTGCAGGTCGGTCATGTTGAGAATGAAGAACTCGTCCAGAGTGGCTGGAGTCGCTGTGATTGTCTCAAAAACAGGCCTTGTTGAAAACTTCTCACCTCACACAACCTGCCCCAACCAGAACACAGGTGTGTGTGTGTGTGTGTGTGACTATATATTAGATATTACAAGACAGAAGTGAAATGTGGCATGCATTTGTATTTTGTGAATGTGACATCAGATTCAATTTAACATGCTTTTAATAGTTTTTTATAATGAACTTGTGAAGAACTTGTGTGATGAAATAAAGATAGAATGGAGAGAAACTAAAGAAATAGTGACCAGCACCTAAAATACACACTTTCTCAAGTCCGTTTGAACCTTCTATGTCTGTATGATTGTGGATTTCTCATGTTTCAGGTGTGTATTCTGCAAAGTACGGTCCTGAACTAGCAAACTGTAACGGGACCACATGGAATCCTCTCGGGAACGGACTGTCCTATGAAGACTTTGCCTTCCCTGTGTTTGCTCTGAAAGACGAGAATCAGACTCAGGTCATCCGTAAGGTGTGTCATTCTCTATATCAGTGTTTCTGAACTCCCTGAAACGCCTTCACTTTGAGCTTACTTCACAATATTCCTCATTTAAATAATTAATACGCAGAATAAAGGGGCGGGGCCTGGTTGAGTTAGTTAGTAGTGTGTTGAAACTGGCAGTTATGGTAAGGGGCGGGACATTTCCCAAACACCAATCACAACACACTGCTCCAGCCGACCATTCAGAGCACATTGTGCTTTTCAGAAGGAGGGGCTTCATAGAGACAGGAACTAAACAGAGTGTTACTGACAGACTGGGAAGAGAGGAGCTGAACAATGGAGAATATGAGGAAAATAATCAACCTGTTCTAGTAGAGCCCAAAAACAACATCAAGACTGGCATAACAGGTCCTCTTTAACATTTATGTGTGTATGTGTTTGTGTTTAGTGTTATGAGGATCATAACCTGCGTCTGAACGGAAGCGCTCCTCAGTATCCGCTGTGTGCGATGCAGCTCTTCTCACACATGCACGCCGTGACCGACACCGTGACGTGTATGAGACGCACAGACCTGCAGACCAGATTCAGCATCAACCCAGGTACATCAGACCCACAACAGCACTGGATTCATGTTCATAGGGGCCTCAAGATGACTTCAAATAAGATGAAACAAGCTGATGAAATATCTTATTTTAATTCAGAACCAGGATTCACGCAGTCTTGGAAAACCTGTACTTGTACAGAGAATGTTTTGTTTTTTAGCGTCTGCTAAATGGTAATGACTTTACATGTGTCTGTATCCTTTCAGAAGTCCTGTGTGACCCTTTGAGCGATTTTAACATCTGGGCGTCCACTCAGCCCCTCAACAACAGCGCCAAGGGCCACGCGGCCAACGAGAGCGTCGTCATCGCAGCCACAAGGGTGAGAAACAGACTGAAGGTCATCACGAATGTTGAAATGTGCCACCAAAACAACATCAGCAGGATCTGTTCTGTCAAATCTGGGTGACAGAATATTTGCGGTCATTTTCCATAATTAGGTGTTTCCTTCAGGAAATAGAAATGAAAGTTTGTTGTTCTGTCGCAGCTTGACGGCAGGTCGTTTTTCTGGGAAGAGGCTCCAGCGGCCGAAGGAACCGTGTCTGGGATCGTCACCCTATTGGCCGCCGTTCAAGCGCTCTACCCTGTCACTCAACTAGCTCCGCCTCCTCGAAATATTTTCTTCACCTTCTTCCAAGGGGTCAGTGTGTCATTATTTTCTTCCATGACATTTACACATTTTCTTGACTCATTATTTGATCAGCCAGCCAAAAGTGAAGGCATTTTTGAGGTGTGTTCAAACCCCTGGTGTCAGAATAAAAAAAGTAGAAGTATGCATCTGTTCATTTATCCAAGCTCTCTTTCTCTCTCACAGGAAGCCTTCGACTACATTGGCAGCTCGAAAATGGTGTATGACATGGAGAGAAAGGAGTTTGTAATCGACTTGAACAATGTTCACTCCATGCTGGAAATCGGGCAGGTACAAACACATCCACACACACCAAACGGGCAGAAACACATCCGATCTTTTATGCAATGATTATAAATGTTTAAGCATGTACTGAGTGTTGTGTGTGTGTCGTAACAGAGAGGTGTTCACGATTTTTCTTTCCTAATACTGTATGTTTTTACATGAATACTTATCTGACTATAAATTTGAACAAGACTCATAACAACCTCAACATTTACGTTTATTACATTTGATGGTCTGTGTCTGTGGATCTCAGTGTATTTCAGGTCATTCTTTATCCAGGTCCTTTACTGACCCCATCAGAAAAAACACAGGCTAATCGTCTTCCCTGAATATTAAAGTTATTATTATTATTATTATTATTATTTATTGTTTTCTTTTATTATTATAATATTATTATGGTTTATACTCAATATTATTATTGTTATTTTGATTATTTATATTCTGTTATTTTTATTATTATAAATATTTTATTAAAATATTAGAGCTATAATTTATTAAAAAATAAAGAGCTTATATAATTGCTATATTTTCTATATTGTTGTATGGAAAATATTATTAAATTATTAGTATATAATTTTCTTTATTTATTGAAGATTGATTATTTTAGAATATTTTAATATCTTCATTTGCCATGAAAATAGTCTCATTAAATGGCATTAAATAAAATGCAAAAATAAATCTTTTATTGGTTTTTTTTTGGTTTATATATAATGTATTATTAATATTAAGATTTGTTTATATTCTATTATTATTATTATTATTACTATTATTATATAATGATTATTTATATTCTATTATCTTGATTTATAATTATTGTTATTATTTTCTTTTACTAAAATATTAAAGCTATACTTTCTTAAAAAATAAAGAGTTCATTTAACTGCTATATTTTCTATATTGTTGTATGTAAATATTGTTAAATTATTAGTATATAATTTTCTTTATTTATATATTTATCTTAATTTGCCATGACAATAGCCTCTGCTACTAATTTGGTATTAAATAAATAAAAAATATGTCTTATATATATATATATATATATATATAATAAATGAAAAATAAATTTTATTTCTTTATATTCTATTATTATTATTATTGTTATTTTCTTTTACTAATATTATTATTGCGTTTTGATTTATTTATATCTATATTATTGTGGTTATTTTTATTATGATTATTTCTTTATATTCTATTATTATTATTATTTTATTTTAAAATATTAGAGCTATAATTTATAAAAAAAATAAAAAATAAAGAGCTCATATAATAGCTATATTTTTTATGTTATTGTATGGAAAATATTGTTAAATTGTCTTATATCATTATTTTAGAATATTTTAATATTTGTATTTGCCATGAAAATAACCTATGCTACTAATATTGCATTAAAATAAATAAATAAATATTTTAGTATGATTAATATTATTATTGTTTGATTTATTTTTATTCTATTATTACTATTATTATTATTATTTTATTGTTGTAATTATTATGGTTATTATTTATTTATATTCAGTTATTATTACTGTTATTACATGTTATTACAATGTCAAATAACAGATTTGATTTGACTGGACGCTTGTATCATTATCATTCTGTCACTTAAATCCAAATTCTATATATGAGTGTTAAACAAGCCTAACATTTAACATGTTCTGTTCTGTCTTTCATTTGTTTCCTGTTTCTGATGGGTGTTGTCGAGTGTCAGCTGGTTTTAGTTCATTTGGTTATTGTGTGTGTCTGGCTGCTTTCACAGGAAGTCCGACAGCCGCACGTTTGAGATGTTGCATGTTAGTAACAGGTGTGAGATAAAGACGCTCAGACAGTTTCCTGTTTGTTTATAGGTTGGTCTGCGCAGTGGGCGGGAACTTTGGATGCACTCTGACCCCATATCCCGAAAGAACAGCAGCAGTGTGGAGAAAGAGGTGAGTGAAGAGGAGAGGAAGCTTTGTCTTCTCTTATCCATCATGCCGCTCACTTTCCCTCTCTCTCTCAGGTGTCGGATATGATGAAAAACATGCACTCAATAGCAACTGGTTTGAATGTCTCATTGGACGAGCCGCCTGCCAGTCAGCCGTTACCACCCTCGTCCTTCCAGCGCTTCCTGCGAGTCCAACAGATCCCAGGCCTCGTGCTGGCAGACCATCAGACGTCTTTCGTCAACAGGTCTCAAATCTGTCATTTAGTTCTTTAACGACTGAACATGATTGGTCAGATCCTGACTGACAACTGATGAAGTTGAAGATAATCTTCAGGAACTGTAATAATGGTTTGAATGCGTAAATAAGTTGATGGTCCTTCATAACTATCAGCATAAAAGTGTTGTATCTTATTCTGACCAATAACTTTATAAACCTGCTGTAAACTCATTGTGTAAAGCGTCAGTTCGGTTCAGAGATAGCTAATGGTGTTTTTGTGTTAATCAGGCATCTGAGGTCACATTTTCCATGTTTTTTGTCACCGTAACAGATACTACGAGAGCATGTACGACGACGCAGAGAACCTGAACGTCTCATACCCGCCCAACCTGAGTCCAGACGAGAAGCTGGTGTACGAGACGGAAGCAGCCAAGGTACGGTAACAGCTGCGGATACGGTCATGTGATGGACAGAACACTCATTCAGCCATTTCTCTCTCATCTCACTCAGTCTCTGGCAGAAGTGGCCACGCTAGTCGCTCGATCGCTCTACATGCAGGCAGGAGGAAAAGAGGACAATCTGAACAACATCACTGCCGACCCCAAGATCGTGAGTCACATGACCACACACACACTCTCACATGATCACATGTGACTCGCCCTGTTCAACTGAACTAACTCTTACTCTCTATTTCAAGAATGATTGTGTTTACTTAGAATATTTCCAAAGAATTATTGCATAAAATGAATGAAGACAAGAAAAGTAAATATAAAAATAGCTTTAGATAGATAACACACATATATACATTAATTTATTACTTGAGATACTGTATATACTTATATATGTCTTGTCAAATATCAATTTTTTTTGTAATATTTACTCTATCCTTATCTGTTTGTGTGTAACAGGATATTACAAACTAGATATTACAATTTTTATTATGATATATAAATGTAAAATAGACATTAAGACATTTCAAACAAAATTGTTTTTAATATTTAAGGTTATATCAGTCTCCTATCTATTTATTTATTTATATATATAATGTTATACAACATTTAATGTAAAATATTACGTTTAATCAAGATATTACAAACAAAAATGATATTTGTAATATTTAAGATGAATATATATATATATATATATATATATATATATATATATATAAAATTTAAAATATAATATATAAACAAAATTATGTTTTCACTATTTCAAATGATATCTCTCTCCTTGTATATGTCTGTATATCTCTCTCCTATATATTTGTTCATTTATTTATATAATATTATATAACCTGATGTAAAATAGACCTATATCAAGACAAATGAAAGTTATGTTTTTAAGATTTACACGACCTCTCTCTCTCTCTCTCTCTCGCTCTCTCTCTCTCTCTCTGTTTCCCAGGTCGCTCAGTTGCTGTATGGTTTTGTAATTCAGAAGAATAACAGCTGGTTTCAGTCCCTGCTTCCTCCTGATCTAATGAAAAAAGGCATTTTAAGTGAGGCCTCCGTTTTAAACTCTATTCTCACACATAAACACACCATCTCTGGTTCACACACAATCGTCAATCACGTTGTTCCAAATGTGTGGATGGCGTTTTCCTCCATGTGACACACAGTGACGTGTTTAGCAGTATGTCACAGCTGCTCTTTGCATTCAGTGAAAGTGGATTACCAAGCTCCAGAAACAAAGAAGCACCATAAATGCGTCATATACGTTGTGTGCTTGTGCAGTATATTTTAAGAAGTCACATGATGATAAGTCATTTTTCACTGTAAATCTTCAGCTGGTGAAATGGCAGAGCGTTTATCTGACTTGTGTCCTGTCGTCTGTAGGTTCTGGTCCTCCTCAGTTCTACATCGGTCTGGGTCAGCGCACCCACGGCCCCGTGCACAGCGTGACGCGCTTCGTGCAGTATATCATGGCTAACCTGACGGGAACCGTCACCAACCTCACCGAGACCCAGTGCCAGAAACCCGGCGAGATCAGCACTGAGAACAAAGACGTAAGCGTCAGAGCTTCAGCATGTCACATGTCAAACCATGTGCTTGTGTAAAAAACTTGTTCAATTGTTCTGTTATTGTTATCTAAATAATGATATATAATGATATAATGTTAAAAACTTAAAAATGTTAAATTATTGTCATCTCAATAATGATATAATTTTGTTCAATTATATATAATGTTAACTTAAAAAATTTCAATTGTTGTCATCTAAATAATGATATAATAATGTAAATATGTAAATATAATTGAACAATTATATAATTATTGAAATGACAATAATTGAACATTTTTAAATTTTTAACATAATATATAATTGAACATAAAATGTTCAATTATTGTCATCTAAATAGTGATATAATTATGTTCAATTATATATAATGTTAAAAACTTAAAAATGTTCAATTATTGTCATCTAAATAATTTGTTCAATTATATGTAATGTTAAAAACTTTTAAAAATGTTCCATTATTATTGTCATCTAAATAATTGTTTAATTATATATGTTAAAAACTTAAAAATGTTAAATTATTGTCATCTCAATAATTATATAATTTTGTTCAATTATATATAATGTTAACTTAAAAATTTTCAATTGTTGTCATCTAAATAATGATATAATAATGTAAATATGTATATATAATTGAACAATTATATAATTATTTAAATGACAATAATTGAACATTTGTAAGTTTTTAACATTATATAATTGAACATAATTATATCATAGATGACAATAATTGAACATTTTATGTTCAATTATATATAGTGTTAAAAACTTAAAATGTTCAATTATTGTCATCTGAATAATTATATAATTATGTTCAATTATATCTATGTTAAAAACTTAAATAGTTTCAATTATTGACATCTAAATAATTATATAATTGTTCAATTTATTAGTCTTATTTTCTAAAGGAAAGAAAAAAAACGTGAAGTGAGTTTGTGCTTAAAACAAGAATTTTTTTTTTGCCAATTTGAATTAACTTTATTTTTCTGACTCCATTGGCAGATATTTGTTCTTGTTTTTATCACAAACTCACTTCATTTTGATAATTTTTTTTTTCAGAAAACAGCACTTAATATTTCACTTCTCCAGTAAATGTATCTTGATTTAAGAATGTTTAGATATTTGTGCTGGAAAACAAGACAAACTCATTTTCAAATCAAATTAAAACTGAATAAAGTAATTTATTCCCAGAATGCCCAGCGCTCATGTTCTGTGTCTGTATCTGTTCTCAGTTGTACGCGTATTTCTGGGTGTCGGGTCCGTCCGCGGTCAACAGCAGCGGGCCGTTCTGCGTGCGGGCGCCTGTGCGTCTGTCCAAAGCCATCTCGCCTGCCTTCGAGCGGCTGGAGTACGGATCTCGGGATTATTCCACGTGGACCGAGTCTCGCTGGAAGAGCATCCGAGCGCGCGTCTTCCTGGTGGCCAGCCGAGAACTCGAGGTAATCGTCTTCACCTTCGACTCCACACACATCACATCTATAATAATTTATATTTATGATCTGGGTATGTTTTGGTGAGATTCACTTTCATGTGATTTATGTGTTTTTCTGTGTTTGTTTCTGGTAGATGTTAACACTGGGGGTGGGCGTGGCTGTGCTGCTGCTGTCTCTATTGGTGACGTACTTCATCAGCTCGAAGGCGGAGCTTTTGTTTAGCTCCGCCCGTGAAACGCCCACAACGACCTACTGAACAGAATCTCCAGCCATCCATTCATTCCCCTTCAGCACAGAAACACACTTCAGTTCAAGAGTAATTTATTCTAACCTGACAGGATTGTGCCGCACTGGTTTTAGCTGGGCTGGACTGAACTGCTCTGGTCTCCTGGAAAGTTGTTCATATTCTTTTTGTCATCTTTTTTTTTTATAATTCCAGATGTTTTTTTTTTCTGATTATGACATGGACGGGCACAAACAAAGCTGATTTTAAGTGTTTAAAGTTGAGAATAATTGAGTGAGTGAATGTTAATTTGATGTGTGTGTGTGTGTGTGTGTTGACATGAAAGCAGTGAGTATGTGCAATAGCTTACTGAGTTAATTTCATACTTCATTTTGATGTGGATGTTTTTATTTGGGAATGTAAAGCTGTCCATTCTGGACGTGTGATCTATTCGTTGACGACTGTAATGACACAATTAAACTCTAATCACAGACTGTCCGCAATGAATCGCTCATCATGTTTCCACTGGAGACGCGGAGCTTCGAAAAACCAAATTAACACTGATATGCAGCATTTGTTTGTTGACTTTAATTGAATGAAAGCTGTTTGATTAATGATGTCATTATTTTTTCTCTAAGAAACTGTTGCCTTGAGAACCTGAATAAACATGACTTTCTTTTCCAAAGTTTCATTTTGCTTTGATGGCTTACACAGTATGAAATTATTATTATTAAAATAAACATTATGTTCATCTACATAAAATTAAACAGATTCAACAAAGAAAAGCAAACAAATCGGTTATCTCATGAAAAATGTCCTGGTTACACATTCACCAAAACCAAAAGAGCAAATTAAAAAAGTAAAAAATAGACTCAGAAAACCAAATGATTCTGATTGGCTACTATGTGTGGGTCACTCAGAGTCGGGACCCTGGATATCTGTCAGATAATGGGTCATTTTATGTGTGCAATTGTGTACAATAAGATGTGAATGAAGCACGTAAATATGGTCTGTTTTGATTTCATAATGACATGCATGAAGTGTAATGCATAAACACTGCCAGCAGAGTGTAGTGTGGATCTGTCTTAAACCTGAGAGAAACACATTACATCTCATACTGTATTCAGTACAGTGATATGACTGATCCTGTACATTTATTGTTTTCATGGGATTTAATATCAGTGAGCTACTGCAAATCCTTGAATTATGGGTAATTATTGTTTTTTTATTACTTTATTAAGAAATCACGAGCCTCATTTATAAAATGTTGCATAGAAACCATCCTACATTGGATCTTATTATCATTTCTCAAACTTGCATACGCCTCTCTTCGAGATGTGAAATTTATAAATGAGAAATTATCTTGAAATTGTGCGCAGCTGAATGGTTTCAGATCTCCGCCTTGTAAATGCCACCTAATTAATGTCATTAACATATAAAAGAGTGCCAGTCAACGTCCAAATGCTTTACATGAGTTAGTCGCGCCCATGAGAGTGATCCTGCCCCTTGCGTTCACCTGTTCTCTTCCTCTCAGGAGCATCAGGCTGAGCAAATGGGTCTGAGTGAGCTCATGTCAACTCAGATCCTATGTGCCTTACTCTCCCTACAGTGGGAGGATTCCCTGGTGCTTTTCCCCTCTTGTCTGGAGCGAGTGACTTGGTCTCGCTGTCAGTGAGTTCTCCGACAGAGACCTACCCGAACTTACCAGGTTGTCGCGTGCCCCCTATTCGGCTCGCATTGACTCTTTAGCTTCAACTGCCCTTACCTTTGTTGATGCCGTTGGGCAAAGTGGGTACGAGAAACCTCCCCTCTTTAAGGAGGCCGTCGGCATGCTCCTCTGCCCGCCCATGGCCCTGGGATGGAATGCCAAGGCTGTCCACACTTCTAAGCCATGCAAGACCACATCAGCCTTAGCAGCCAGGGCCTACTCCACGGATGGTCAAGCTGGATCCACTCTCCACATGATGGTTTTCCAGGCCAAGCTCCTCCTCAGACCCTGCTGCTTTCAAGGAGCTGTGCAGTGCAACTGACCTCACTCTGCACGCTACTAAGACAATGGCCCATGCGATCAGCCATGCAATTGTCCTTTAGTGCCACCTTTAGTTAAATCTAATGAAGATCAGGATGCACACAAGACGGCTCTCCTCGACTCATCCTAAATTATCTCGACAACTGGCTTGTTTCGACTTAATCGAAACATGAGCTGTGGGCACACAGGTCCCTGCCCCTTAGCCATTTGGAATGCCTGGGGTTCAGGATCAACCTTGCCAAGAGTTGCTGTCTCCCAGCCAATGAATATTTTTCCTGGGCGCAGTTTTTGATGCAGGCCCGGCTTTTGCCGGAACACTCTCTGAAAATTAAGCGGCTTGTGACATCATTGAAAATATTTCAGAGGCTGCTAAGCCTAATGGCAGCAGCTTCCAGTAGTGCCACTGGACCTGCTACATATGCGGCCCCTTCAGTCACTTGGTCAATCTCATTGTGACCCATGGCTGCGTCTGGGCCTTGGCCCCTTGGAAAGCATCCAGTCTGTACCAGTTGGGGGTAGATCTGGGGTTGGTCTCCAAAAGAAAAGTAGTAATGACGGACACCTCCAACTCGGGCTTTGGGCGCCCTGTGCGATGGCAGGCCGGCGTTCAGCTCCTGGTTGTCCCCCAAGCAGAGTTGGCACATCAACTGCCTAGAAATGATGGCGGTTTTTCTGGCACTCAAGGCCTGAAGGGGCACCACGTCCTGGCACATTCGGACAACGTGACAGTGGTAGACTACATAAACCACCAAGGGGGACTCAGGTCTCTGTACAAGCTGGTGAGGCACCTCCTCTTGTGGGCACAGCACAACCTCCGTTCGGTAAAGGCAGTGCATGTGCCGGGCAGACTGAATCAGGGAGCAGACATGCTGTTCCAGAGCAGAGTGTCTCCAGGAGAATGGAGACTCCACCCCCAGACGGTCCAGATGATCTGGAGTATTTTGAGGTGAGTGGAAGTTGACCTCTTCGCCTCAGAAGATAACTCTCACTGCTCAATATTCTTTCCAAGTGAGAAGGGGGCGCTAGCCCATGAGTGGCCCAGCTTGCACTTGTATGTCTCTCCCCCAGTAGCTCTGCTCCCTCAGGTCATCAGACGAATCAGGGAGGACAGATGCTCACTCCTTCTAGTAGCCCTGCTCTGGAAGAACCAGTCGTGGTTCCCCACGATGGTGCAGCTGCTGTCAGCAGCCCTCTGGCCAATTCCAATGATGAGGAGCCTCCTTTCCCAGACAAAAGGGATGATTTGCCACCCCCAACCCGAGTTGTGGAGCCTCCATCTATAGCCCCTCAACGGGAGCCTCAGTGCCTTCTACTAGGCATCTTTATGCCCTCAAATGATTGGTGTGCAGTCCGGAATGTAGACCCTTTATTTTATGATGTTGCATCAATCTTGTCCTTCCTGCAAGAGTTGCTGGATGATGGGCACACCCCATCGATTCTCAAGGTATATGTGACGGCTATCATGGCATACCATGCCCCTATCGCCACCCAATCAGTGGGAAGGAATGATTTAATAGTGAAGTTTCTTAGAGGGGCTCAAAGGCTGAATCCACATCGCCCCCACACGGTTCCAACCTGGGACCTATCTACAGTCCTCAGGGCTCTCTGAGGCCCTCAATTCAAGCCACTAAAGTTGGCCGAGCTGTGTCCCATTTCATTTAAGACTACCCTCCTGCTGGCTTTAGCATCGGTCAAGTGAGTTGGCAACCTGTAGGTGCTCTCAGTGAGTGCAAGTTTGGGCCAAATGCCGGTAAGGTCGTCCTTAAAGGATCAGTTCACCACAAATGCTTGTCTTGCACTAGCTCTGCAATGCGCGTCCACGACTTCACACATTACGTAGTCACGTTGGGAAGGTCACGCGTGACGTAGGCGGAAGGTACGGAAGGTCGAAAAACTCCATCTCATTTTCTCCTCCAACTTAAAAATCATCTGACATCATTGTTTTAGCTTTTTTGTAAAGGGCGTTTGACTTAGTCTTTGCACATTCGTAAACACTGGGTCGGTACTTCTGCCTATGTCACGCGTGACCTTTCTAACCTGATTACGTAATGCGTGGCGCATCGCAGAGCTAGTGCAAGATGAGCATTTGTGCTTAAAACGCATATACATTTTAATTTTTTTAGTAAATGACTGATCATTTCGCTAGATAAGACCCTTATTCCTTGGCTGGGATCGTGTAGAGCCCTGCACTGAAACGGCAATTTGGACCTTCAACCCGTTGGTCCCCGTTGAAGTCCACTATATGGAGAAAAATCCCTGGAATGTTTTCCTCAAAAACCTTAATTTCTTTTCGACTGAAGAAAGAAAGACCTGAACATCTTGGATGACATGGGGGTGAGTAAATTATCAGCAAATTTTAATTCTGGTGTGAACTAATCCTTTAAGCCAAGGCATGGCTATGTGCCTAGGGTGCTCTCCACTCCATTCAGGGAACATCTCATAACTCTCTCTGCTCTCCCAGTTTCAGAGGACTGGATGAGCAGTTCTTACACCTACTCTGCCCTGTCCGGGCCCTCAGAGTATATGTTGAGTGCTCTGGCCAATTCCGGCAATCAGAGCAGCTCTTTGTGTGCTTCGGAGGCCTCACTAAGGGGCTGTCAGTTACGGAGCAAAGATGGATAGTGGACGCAATAGCATTGGCCTACGCTTCCTTGGGCTTGCAATGTCCTATTGCAGTGAGGGCCCACTCCAGCAGGGGAATTGCCTCATCTTGGGCATGGTCAAGCGGAGTGTCTATTGGTCAGCTGGTCCTCACCATCTACCTTTGCCAGGTTTTATAGCTTGGACGTCCCTGCCCTTCAGACACGGATCTTGTCGGTTTAAGCCCAAACACGAGCCGAACGCCGGCCTGCCGTCACACAGGGCACCCCAACCAGAGTCTGTCATGGCTACTTTCCTTCTGGAGACCAACCCCAGATCTACCCCAACAGGTATAGATTGGGTGCTTTCCAAGGGTCCAAGGCCCTGATGCAGCCGTGGGTCACCCTGTGATTGAGGCATCCCAGATGCCAAGCGCAGGATGGGACACTGGCTTTCAGCCCTTTCTGGTCTGCTTAAGCCGGGCGTACACAGTACGATTTTTGCTCTTGGCGATTTTTTTTCTCTCAGGAGAAATCACATGGAAATTGTTTATTTCTTTTCTTTTCTTTTTTTTCATCCACACCTGTAGCAGCAACATCGAAAGCTCCAGTCTCCATGTTTAGTGCGAAAGCTCATGCGATTGCCGCCGGCTCGCCGTAAAGTACAGTTGTGCCATGTACCGGCTGCTTCGAGGTCATTATCAGGTTATTTGATTTGTAACGTTTACAATGGCTTACGACCTCCCGAGTGTCCGAACTCGCACAGTGTACACACAGTTTAGGGTTTTATGCCCATGAAGGGCATGCCCCAAAGGTTTCGGCCTCATAGGCCCGAACCTAACTGTGTTGATGAGTTCTTGCCTTACCTCCAGGTATTTAACACTTGTGTTGATCGATGAAAATCCTTTTATGGGATCTTAAGCTTGACTGCCCTCTAGGGACGGGTCTTCTGTTCTGCACTCGTAGCACAGCACTATTGGATTGCTTTCCCCGAAGTGTCAGCAACTGATGCAATGCGAGTGAACCGCAGTAAAAGGGAATGTTTCGGTCACTAAGCTACTTAGTCGAAAGATTCAGATGAAATGGCATTCAGTGCCGACTTACAATATTGTGCAAAAGTCTTAGGCACGTCAATATTTTCACCCCCAAAAAAGGGTTTTAAGCCAGTTATTTATATCTTTTGCTGTGGTGTGTCAGTAGGAAATATCGGTTCACATTTCCAAACATTTATTTTTGCCATTAATTGTAATAATCCAGTGAGATTTTTGAATGCACAAGGATTCTGACAACAGCCGGTGCTCCACACTGAGATCTGATCTCACCATCTTCGAGTCTGTCTGTGATTACATGAAGAAACAGATGAAACTGAGACACACTAAATCCAGACGAACTGTGGCTGTGTCTTCAAGATGCTTGAAGAAACCTTCCTTCAAAGCTACCTTTAAACGCAACGGGTGGTCACACCAAATATTGATTTGATTTGGTTAATAGAAGTTAATTGATAGATTTTATTTATTTATGACATTATTTTTGAAAGCATCCTCACTTTACATCATTTTTACACAAGCTCCTTTGCAGGAAAGTTTCTTCAAGCATCTTGAAGACACAGCCACAGTTCTTCTGGATTTAGTGTGTCTCAGTTTCATCTGTTTCTTCATGTAATCACAGACAGACTCGAAGATGGTGAGATCAGATCTCAGTGTGGAGCACCGGCTGTTGTCAGACTCCTTGTGCATTCAAAAATCTCACTGGATTATTACAATTACTGGCAAAAATGAATGTTTGGAAATGTAAACTGATATTCCCTACCGACACACTAGAAAAAGATATAAATAACTGGCTTAAAACCATTTTTGAGGGTGAAAACACTGACATGCCTAAGACTTTTGCACAGTAGTGTATATAGGCAGATGGCCCCATCTGTTTGGGTGGGCTGAAATGTCATTTGTGTGCGATTCAATCAGGCTTCATCATTTCAGAGAAAAGGTATTTCCCGTAAAGCATCAGCAACTGATGCAATCTCAGGGAACCGTTATCTAGTTAGTAACCAAAACATTTTCCCTTTGTATTAAGATTATTTTTCTGACTCCATTGGCGGATATTTGTTCTTGTTTTAAACAAGATGTAAACAATAAATGTATCTTGATTTAAGAATGTTTAGATATTTGTGCTGGAAAACAAGACTTTCTGCGATGATGATGTGTTTGAGAGAAATATGAGATGAACTGTGATTCCAGTTGAAATCAGAAGCTCTTGTCTTAAATTGTCCTTCACTTCTCTGAGAAACAGGAAGGAGTTATGCTTGGGTTTTATTGGTGTAAGTGCATGAGAGGCAAAAGAAAGAAAAAGAAAAAAGGACGCTGGTGTGAAATTGCATGTGTGTGTATTTTGGGTGTCTCTGAACGGACACTTTGTCACAGCCCACAGTTTCCTGTTAAATGACACTTGTGTCTCTCTGCCACAGTTACTCTTCCTCTTAACTCTTCTCTGCTCGACTCTCCCTCTGTTTGTCACTTCAGAGGAAAGATGCAGTTGCTGGACTTCTGTCTGATTCTTCTGCTCAACGCTGGACGAGTTGGTAAGATTATCATAAATCCAACTGAGAGATACTGACCGACACGTCTGTAACGTTCCTCCGGAAAAGCATTAATATTATTTTAGGAAAGAAGCAATTAAAAAGCCTCTTTTTGCTCCCCATTAAACAAATAAATAGTTACTGAATCATGTTGCAAGAACTGGTGAATTTGATTAAAATTTTAGGTATGTTTACTCTTCTTGATTGACTGAATTAATTTACAGCTTTATTGGGTAGAGTATGTATGTTTTTAAATAACTGCTTTAAACATCTAAACACATTATAAAATTATTTTGCTTAAACATTTTAATATATTAATAATTGTTTTAAATATTTAAACATTATAATATGTTCCTTTAAAGATTTAAAATTGCATTTATAAACATTAAAAATAATACATGTTTTAAACATTTTTAACAAATTTTATATATTTCTCAGCCGCCCAGAGCGAAACAACTGGAAATGTGTGTTACATTCTGGACGGGATTCTGATCATTTACGGCATCGTTTTGACCGTCCTTTACTGCAGATTGAAGGTGACGCATCATTTCACGACCTCACATCTTCAGATACTCTATTTATCACCATATTTAGTGTCATTTTACATCCGTCTTCTAGATTAAATGACATTTATATGTTATGTTTACACACACTGCAAAATACTCTGTTCTTCCTCAGTGTTTCTGTCTTGTTTTCCAGCACAAATATCTAAACATTCTTAAATCAAGATACATTTACTGGAGAAGAAAAATGACTGAAGATATTAAGTAAAAAATGCATCAAAATTTGTGCTTCAAACAAGAACAAATATCTGCCAATGGAGTCAGAAAAATAATCTTGTTCTCCCTTTGAATTAAGTTTATTTTTCTGACTCCATTGACAGATATTTGTTCTTGTTTTGATGTTTTTATTTTTATTTTTTATTTCTATTGCAGTGTAAGAATAATCTAATTGCAGTTTTTACATCTATTAAAGGAATTAATTATTAATTAATTCATCTGTTGACCTCTACATTAATTAGATTTATAGAAATAAAACCAAAACATTTTACAACATTTTCACAAGAAAATTCACATTTGTCTGATCCTAAATTTAACCCTTTATTTAGATGCACCCAGAAATAAAAACACAAACATTATTTTCTTGCATTTAGTAGTACTGCGAGACACCGATAACTATATGAATCATATTAATATAGTTAATTATATTAAATAATTATTTATATAAACCTTTTTATTTAAATGATGAACCCACTGTAAAAAATTACTTTCATGATTTTTTCTTTTGTCAAATAAACTTAGATAATTAATGTGCTTCAGATAACATAATATTTAGAGTTTCTGTTGAATAAACCAATCGCCTTCATTGAATTAACTCAAATTTTTAATTTCAATGAACTCAAAATTTTAAGTTAAAATTTTAAAGTTAAACAAGTTATTTTTACAATGCATGAAATTAAGAAGTTTGAATGTTATGTAAAATGTATATTTTTTTAATCTATTTTTCAATAATAACATTACATACAAATAAAATGCCAACTTTCAGACATAGCTTGACACGCCAACATTCAAAGATAACAAACTTTCTTACAAGCTAATTCATATTCAATTTAAGTTTAGTAAATAAACTGGAGAACAGAGCAGTTACATTACGTGAAAACGGTACAATCTGAGTAACCTCAAGTCTTTGTTTTGATGAAAATATCTCTGATTTGTAAGGTTAGTCCATCTGAATGTGTGTTTGATGTTGACCGATGCCCTGTGATGAGTTTTGATGAAGGTAATGAGAGCGGATTGTTCTTGTGTTCACAGATTATTTCTTCTCAAAGCAGCTTCTCAAAGGTGCGTTCATGTTCATCTGTGTCTGTGGTCGCTTTGTTTCTGCAGATTCTTCTGTTGTTCTTGTTGTTCCACTGACCACAGAGAGCTATTAAAAACACACACAATCACACACACACACACACACACACACACACACACACACACACACACACACAGCTATCTAAATGGGGACATTCCACAAACTCTATTATTGGTATACACAGCTATAAACACACTTTATTTCAACGGCCCACTTTAGATATTGACTTTAAGTAGCTTAAGCAACTGACTCTAAGCAACATGTCAATAGGAAGCCATGCAGTTTTTTTTACAGTCGCATTTCTCAATACTTGGGTCACTTTTTCACAGTTCTTCTAACCAACTTTCAGCTTCAAAGCAGTTATTTTCACATTCAAAATGCACTAAAAATACCAAAACACTTCATTCATGTTTCAAATCAACTCATTCTTCCTGTACACTAACAAAGCTTTCACCAACAAACACACTTTCACTCAATAAACAAACGACACAAACAACAGGCAACATTACACTATATTTCCTGCTGTTCAGAATTCACTGCAGTTTATGTTACAGGGTTCATGTTTACATTACAGTACAAAATTATTCCTATATTTCCTATTTTGTATAGATGTTGATGAAGCACTTAGTTGACTATCACTTGTGTAAACAAAATAGGCGGCAACAAGGGATTTATGGGCAAGTTTAAGTTCCTCTATTAAGTTACAGAAATTCATCAGAAGTAAAGACAGAGCTGATTATGAAATGTGTAGAAATTTTGAAACACTTTCAGGAATCTATTATTATGCAAAACAAATTATCCGAGGATAATAATTATGTGAATTGTTCATGTCATGTGTTTCATCTTCCATTAATAAACTAAAGAACACATTTTACTTTGTTAATTGAGAGAAATTGTCACATTTAGGAATCAACCAGGAACACAAATCCACCCAAAAAAACTAATTTACAATCATAAAAATGTTCTTTAGTTTCAATCTGGACCGAATCGACATCTTAAGAATTCTGCGGAAGGATCTACTCCCATTTTACACTTCCTTTCAAAAGCACAAATATATTTGTAAATGTGTAATTTGTAAGTGTTTTATGACATGATGCATCATATGATGAATTCACAATAAAAACAAACCTGTACATCAACACACACACATTACAACTTTCAGATGAACGTATGGAAGCTTTGCATGCTTTTGTAAATCATTATGACATAAAAAGTCAAAATATTCATATTAAGGAGATTAAAAGGCAAAATTATGACTTAAAAGTCATAATTATGGCATAAAAGTTGGAAATAATACTCAAAAAGTCATAATTGACATTTAAAAGTCAAAATTCTGACTTAAAGAGTTGAAATGACTCGTCGTTTTCACCTTAACTCATTTTGACTCTTTAATCTCATAATGACATACAAAAATTATGATATATTTATGACATATTTCATATTTATGAGATGAAAATAGTAATCACATAAAAAGTTGAAATTGACAAAAAAGTTAAAAATTCTGACTGTCATAGAAAGTCATAATTTCAACTTTTTAACTCGTTTTGACTTTTTAATCTTATAATTATGACTCAAAAAGTCAATTACGACATACTATCAAGTCATTTATGAGATAAAAAGTATACATAATTGTGAGTTTTTGAGTCATAATTGAGTTTTTGAGTCATAATTTTGAGTTTTTGTGTCATAATTATGAGTTTGAGTCATAATTGTGTTTTTGTGTCATAATTGTGAGTTTTTGAGTCATAATTGTGAGTTTTTTGTCATAATTGAGTTTTTGTCATAATTATGAGTTTTTGAGTCATAATTGTGAGTTTTTGTGTCATATTTATGAGTTTTTGTGTCATAATTGTGTTTTTGTGTCATAATTATGAGTTTTTGAGTCATAATTTTGAGTTTTTGGGTCATAATTTTGAGTTTTTGTGTCATAATTGTGTTTTTGTGTCATAATTATGAGTTTTTGGGTCATAATTATGAGTTTTTGTCGTAATTGTGAGTTGTGTCATAATTGTGAGTTTTTGAGTCATAATTGAGTTTTTGTCATAATTATGAGTTTTTGTGTCATAATTGTGAGTTTTTGAGTCATAATTGTGAGTTTTTGTCATAATTGAGATTTTGTCATAATTATGAGTTTTTGGGTCATAATTATGAGTTTTTGTGTCATAATTGTGAGTTGTGTCATAATTGTGAGCTTCTGTGTCATAATTGTGTGTTTTTGAGTCATAATTGTGAGTTTTTGTGTCATAATTGTGTTTTTGTGTCATAATTATGAGTTTTTGGGTCATAATTGTGAGCTTTTGTGTCATAATTGTGTGTTTTTGAGTCATAATTGTGTGTTTTTGAGTCATAATTGTGAGTTTTTGTGTCATATTTATGAGTTTTTGTGTCATAATTGTGTTTTTGTGTCATAATTATGAGTTTTTGAGTCATAATTTTGAGTTTTTGGGTCATAATTATGAGTTTTTGGGTCATAATTATGAGTTTTTGTGTCATAATTGTGTTTTGTGTCATAATTATGAGTTTTTGGGTCATAATTATGAGTTTTTGTCGTAATTGTGAGTTGTGTCATAATTGTGAGTTTTTGAGTCATAATTGTGAGTTTTTGAGTCATAATTGAGTTTTTGTCATAATTATGAGTTTTTGTGTCATAATTGTGAGTTTTTGAGTCATAATTGTGAGTTTTTGTCATAATTGAGATTTTGTCATAATTATGAGTTTTTGGGTCATAATTATGAGTTTTTGTGTCATAATTGTGAGTTGTGTCATAATTGTGAGCTTCTGTGTCATAATTGTGTGTTTTTGAGTCATAATTGTGAGTTTTTGTGTCATAATTGTGTTTTTGTGTCATAATTATGAGTTTTTGGGTCATAATTGTGAGCTTTTGTGTCATAATTGTGTGTTTTTGAGTCATAATTGTGTGTTTTTGAGTCATAATTGTGAGTTTTTGTGTCATATTTATGAGTTTTTGTGTCATAATTGTGTTTTTGTGTCATAATTATGAGTTTTTGAGTCATAATTTTGAGTTTTTGGGTCATAATTATGAGTTTTTGGGTCATAATTTTGAGTTTTTGTGTCATAATTGTGTTTTTGTGTCATAATTATGAGTTTTTGGGTCATAATTATGAGTTTTTGTCGTAATTGTGAGTTGTGTCATAATTGTGAGTTTTTGAGTCATAATTGAGTTTTTGTCATAATTATGAGTTTTTGTGTCATAATTGTGAGTTTTTGAGTCATAATTGTGAGTTTTTGTCATAATTGAGATTTTGTCATAATTATGAGTTTTTGGGTCATAATTATGAGTTTTTGTGTCATAATTGTGAGTTGTGTCATAATTGTGAGCTTCTGTGTCATAATTGTGTGTTTTTGAGTCATAATTGTGAGTTTTTGTGTCATAATTGTGTTTTTGTGTCATAATTATGAGTTTTTGGGTCATAATTGTGAGCTTTTGTGTCATAATTGTGTGTTTTTGAGTCATAATTGTGTGTTTTTGAGTCATAATTGTGAGTTTTTGTGTCATATTTATGAGTTTTTGTGTCATAATTGTGTTTTTGTGTCATAATTATGAGTTTTTGTGTCATAATTGTGTTTTGTGTCATAATTATGAGTTTTTGGGTCATAATTATGAGTTTTTGTCGTAATTGTGAGTTGTGTCATAATTGTGAGTTTTTGAGTCATAATTGTGAGTTTTTGAGTCATAATTGAGTTTTTGTCATAATTATGAGTTTTTGTGTCATAATTGTGAGTTTTTGAGTCATAATTGTGAGTTTTTGTCATAATTGAGATTTTGTCATAATTATGAGTTTTTGGGTCATAATTATGAGTTTTTGTGTCATAATTATGAGTTTTTGGGTCATAATTATGAGTTTTTGTGTCATAATTGTGAGTTGTGTCATAATTGTGAGCTTCTGTGTCATAATTGTGTGTTTTTGAGTCATAATTGTGAGTTTTTGTGTCATAATTGTGTTTTTGTGTCATAATTATGAGTTTTTGGGTCATAATTGTGAGCTTTTGTGTCATAATTGTGTGTTTTTGAGTCATAATTGTGTGTTTTTGAGTCATAATTGTGAGTTTTTGTGTCATAATTGTGTGTTTTTGAGTCATAATTGTGAGTTTTTGAGTCATAATTGAGTTTTTGAGTCATAATTTTGAGTTTTTGTGTCATAATTATGAGTTTGAGTCATAATTGTGTTTTTGTGTCATAATTGTGAGTTTTTGAGTCATAATTGTGAGTTTTTTGTCATAATTGAGTTTTTGTCATAATTATGAGTTTTTGAGTCATAATTGTGAGTTTTTGTGTCATATTTATGAGTTTTTGTGTCATAATTGTGTTTTTGTGTCATAATTATGAGTTTTTGAGTCATAATTTTGAGTTTTTGGGTCATAATTTTGAGTTTTTGTGTCATAATTGTGTTTTTGTGTCATAATTATGAGTTTTTGGGTCATAATTATGAGTTTTTGTCGTAATTGTGAGTTGTGTCATAATTGTGAGTTTTTGAGTCATAATTGAGTTTTTGTCATAATTATGAGTTTTTGTGTCATAATTGTGAGTTTTTGAGTCATAATTGTGAGTTTTTGTCATAATTGAGATTTTGTCATAATTATGAGTTTTTGGGTCATAATTATGAGTTTTTGTGTCATAATTGTGAGTTGTGTCATAATTGTGAGCTTCTGTGTCATAATTGTGTGTTTTTGAGTCATAATTGTGAGTTTTTGTGTCATAATTGTGTTTTTGTGTCATAATTATGAGTTTTTGGGTCATAATTGTGAGCTTTTGTGTCATAATTGTGTGTTTTTGAGTCATAATTGTGTGTTTTTGAGTCATAATTGTGAGTTTTTGTGTCATATTTATGAGTTTTTGTGTCATAATTGTGTTTTTGTGTCATAATTATGAGTTTTTGAGTCATAATTTTGAGTTTTTGGGTCATAATTATGAGTTTTTGGGTCATAATTATGAGTTTTTGTGTCATAATTGTGTTTTGTGTCATAATTATGAGTTTTTGGGTCATAATTATGAGTTTTTGTCGTAATTGTGAGTTGTGTCATAATTGTGAGTTTTTGAGTCATAATTGTGAGTTTTTGAGTCATAATTGAGTTTTTGTCATAATTATGAGTTTTTGTGTCATAATTGTGAGTTTTTGAGTCATAATTGTGAGTTTTTGTCATAATTGAGATTTTGTCATAATTATGAGTTTTTGGGTCATAATTATGAGTTTTTGTGTCATAATTGTGAGTTGTGTCATAATTGTGAGCTTCTGTGTCATAATTGTGTGTTTTTGAGTCATAATTGTGAGTTTTTGTGTCATAATTGTGTTTTTGTGTCATAATTATGAGTTTTTGGGTCATAATTGTGAGCTTTTGTGTCATAATTGTGTGTTTTTGAGTCATAATTGTGTGTTTTTGAGTCATAATTGTGAGTTTTTGTGTCATATTTATGAGTTTTTGTGTCATAATTGTGTTTTTGTGTCATAATTATGAGTTTTTGAGTCATAATTTTGAGTTTTTGGGTCATAATTATGAGTTTTTGGGTCATAATTTTGAGTTTTTGTGTCATAATTGTGTTTTTGTGTCATAATTATGAGTTTTTGGGTCATAATTATGAGTTTTTGTCGTAATTGTGAGTTGTGTCATAATTGTGAGTTTTTGAGTCATAATTGAGTTTTTGTCATAATTATGAGTTTTTGTGTCATAATTGTGAGTTTTTGAGTCATAATTGTGAGTTTTTGTCATAATTGAGATTTTGTCATAATTATGAGTTTTTGGGTCATAATTATGAGTTTTTGTGTCATAATTGTGAGTTGTGTCATAATTGTGAGCTTCTGTGTCATAATTGTGTGTTTTTGAGTCATAATTGTGAGTTTTTGTGTCATAATTGTGTTTTTGTGTCATAATTATGAGTTTTTGGGTCATAATTGTGAGCTTTTGTGTCATAATTGTGTGTTTTTGAGTCATAATTGTGTGTTTTTGAGTCATAATTGTGAGTTTTTGTGTCATATTTATGAGTTTTTGTGTCATAATTGTGTTTTTGTGTCAT
Organism: Ctenopharyngodon idella; assembly: GCF_019924925.1. Lineage (NCBI taxonomy): Eukaryota > Metazoa > Chordata > Actinopteri > Cypriniformes > Xenocyprididae > Ctenopharyngodon > Ctenopharyngodon idella. The sequence goes on along the minus strand of NC_067221.1, from coordinate 42,158,997 downwards.
AATTATGAGTTTTTGAGTCATAATTTTGAGTTTTTGGGTCATAATTATGAGTTTTTGGGTCATAATTATGAGTTTTTGTGTCATAATTGTGTTTTGTGTCATAATTATGAGTTTTTGGGTCATAATTATGAGTTTTTGTCGTAATTGTGAGTTGTGTCATAATTGTGAGTTTTTGAGTCATAATTGTGAGTTTTTGAGTCATAATTGAGTTTTTGTCATAATTATGAGTTTTTGTGTCATAATTGTGAGTTTTTGAGTCATAATTGTGAGTTTTTGTCATAATTGAGATTTTGTCATAATTATGAGTTTTTGGGTCATAATTATGAGTTTTTGTGTCATAATTATGAGTTTTTGTGTCATAATTGTGAGTTGTGTCATAATTGTGAGCTTCTGTGTCATAATTGTGTGTTTTTGAGTCATAATTGTGAGTTTTTGTGTCATAATTGTGTTTTTGTGTCATAATTATGAGTTTTTGGGTCATAATTGTGAGCTTTTGTGTCATAATTGTGTGTTTTTGAGTCATAATTGTGTGTTTTTGAGTCATAATTGTGAGTTTTTGTGTCATAATTGTGAGTTTTTGTGTCATAATTGTGAGCGAAGCATGTTTTGTCAGTGTAACTGGGCTTCCGTATGTGTCCTGCTGAAGTGCAGCGTCTCTCTTTCACATTCATCCTCTCATCTGCTGAGCAAATGACTGAGAAAAGCAAAGAGGAACAGAAAGAAGAACAAACACAGTCTTGAGCAAGACTCTTCTCAGAATCTCACTGTGCTCTTGTGTTTTTCAGAAAGGAGACGGAGACATTTATCAGGTAGGGTGAGTTTGTGATCTTCCTATAGTCTGACGAGTGAATGACAGGTCTGATCAGTGTGTGTCGTCCGTCAGGATCTGGGCCGTCGGGATCAGGACACCTACGACACTCTTCATGGGATGAAGAAAAAGCCTCTGGCCTGAAGCTGTTCCTGAGAACGCCGGCCTGCTCTGTTTATTATGAAGCTTTGTTAATCACAGTTTCTGCTCTGTCGTCATCATTAGCACGTGTGTTTTTGAGACAGACGTCACGGTTAATCTGTAAAATATGTGTAAGGCTCTTTATTCTAACATAATAAAATTATATTTCTAACTAGGACAGTGTCCAATAATTTCCTTGTTACTGTATAAGATTAGAAGAAATATTATACCTCATAACACTTTCTGAAATCCCTCCCTGTCCTAGTTGATGTTTGAGCTCTTCTGATGTCATTTCCTCCTGAAGAGGAATCGCTTGGTTGTGTGGCATCGGTCAAAAGCATCTGCTGAATGTAACGTAAAGATAATGTAAACATAACTCAAACAAATCCAATCCAAAACAATCATGAGCAAAACAATAGTCAAAAAAGTCATATTTTTGACACAAGTCGACTTATGGCATAAAAAGTTAAAATTATGACTTAAAAAAAATTAAATTATGACAAAAATGTGAAATTACGACAAATTGAAATTGACAAAAATGAAATCATGACATAAAAAGTTGAAATTATGATTTTAAAAGTTGAAATTATTACAAAAATGTGATTATGACAAAAAGTTGAAATTATGATTTAAAAAGTTAAAATTATGACAAAAATGTGAAATTATGACTTAAAAAGTCAGAATTATGACTTTAAAAATTGAAATTATGACAAAAATGTGAAATTACAACTTAAAAAGTAAAATTTTGACTTTATATGTCATTAAAAAATGTATCATTACTATATATATATATATATATATATATATATATATATATATATATATATATATATATAGTTGACCAGCAGATGGCGCTATAAAACGCTAAAAGAAGTTCTAAAAATGTAATATAAATGTAATTTATATGTAGGCCTATTTAGATTAATAATAAAGTAAATAAAAAAATACTTATTAAATAATAATAATAATAATAATACACTATAAAGTAAAAACAAACTCTGTATGTCTCTCTTGATTAAAATTCAAATTCTTCGCCTGATTGTTGGTTTGTTCATAAAATGTCAAGAATGTGCATCTGAACTGGTTTGTCCTGTTCATTTCTACATTACAAAACAGAACAAAACAAAAGCCACGAATTCCACAACCTTCACTTCCGCTGTAACACTTCAGCAGGTGTTCAGAGAGAAGAGTCTTCTAGAAATTCATTGAAATCCTCCACAGAGTTCTGAAGTACAGAGAATAAATATAAGTTCATAGTTTAGTGCACAAACCAAAGGTCAGTATAAGAGGGAGTGTGTGTGTGTGTGTGCGTGTGCGTGCGTGCGTGCGCGCGCGCGTAGCGGTGGGTGGAGCCCACGTGAACACGCAGGTGTGTGAACGCTCACCTGAGCAAAGACTTCAAACAGAGTTTAATCATGAGTTTATCAGCTTCGGGATCTTCCTGTAGAAATTCAGCTTGTGCTTCATGACAGAACAGCAACTTGTATTATTTTTTATTCGTTTAAATGTTGAGAAATGGCGGGTCTTAAGGACACAGTTTGACATGGATTATCAGAAGCGCGCGTGAGGACATGAGGAGATCTTTGAGGAATAACAGAGAAATACTGACAGAATAAACTATGACGAAACTACTGACCTGCATCGGCGTGGTCATCTTCACACTGATGGGTAAGACCAAAACCTTCAGGAACTGTTTGAGGACTCAAGAAGTGTGTGCTTAGTTAATTAGTTAGTTAATTAATGCAGGTTGTAAATTTGAAATCACAGTAACTCTTTACAATAAGGTTTAACTTGTTAACATGAACTAACAATGAACAATAACCTACTTATAAAGCATTTATTAATCTTAGTTCATGTTAATTTACTAATGCATTGTTGAAATCAGAAGTTGTATCTGTTTATATTAGTTAATGTTTTAACAAACTAACCAAGACCAGATAAATAATATACTTCCATATTTCGTGTGTTTGTGTGTGATTGATCTGTTATGCCATTCTTCATTAAAGTTCAACCAGCCTCAAAAACCATTACTGAATTATGACTGTCCTGGAGGAAATAAGTTCAGAACTGAGTGTGTGTGTGGGTGAGTGAGTGAGTGAGTGAGTGAGTGTGTGTGTGTGTGTGTGTGTGTGTGTGTGTGAGAGAGAGAGAGTGTGTGTGAGTGTGTGTGTGAGAGAGAGAGAGAGAGAGAGAGAGAGAGTGTGCGCGCGTGAGTCTGTGTGTGTATGTGAGTGTCTGTGTGTGTGCGCATGTGTGTGAGTCTGTGTGAGTGTGTTTGTGTGTGTCTTTGTGTATGTATGTGCGTGTGTCTGTGTCTGTGTGTGTGAGTGTCTATGTTTGTGAGTCTGTGTGTGTGAGTGTGTTTGTGAGTGTCTGTGTGTGTGTGTCTGTGCGCGTGTGAGTGTCTGTGTGTGTGTGTCTGTGCGCGTGTGAGTGTCTGTGTGCGTGTGTGTGTGAGTCTGTGTGTTTGTGCACGTGTGTGAGTGTGTGTGTGTGTGAGAGAGAGAGTGTGTGTGAGTCTGTGTGTGAGTCTGTGTGTGTGTGAGTGTGTGTTTTCTGTTGTGAGGACCAGTTTGAGTTTTCGATCATCAGATTGAGGTCAGAGAGAATAAAGTGAGGATATTTTGGTCAGTTTTCACTTTCTGAGAGCCTTTAAAGGCCCGTTTGAGGGTCAAGACTCACGCTGCGTCCGAAATCGAATACTTCTCCATAGGGATACACCGATACCATTTTTTTTTAAGGACCGAGTACGAGTACCGATATTTATTTATTTATTTATTTATTTATTTATTTACATTTTATTGATGCAAAGATGAGTAGGCTGTGTGTATTTTGTACAACATTTGCAACTGTTTTTATCACTTAAAGAAGCACCACAATTTTAAAATTGTGTCTTCTGTCAGTTACAGCGACCACTGAAATAATAATAATAATAATAATAAAAAGCTCTGTAAACCCTTGCATTTTTTTTTGCAAGACTATAAGCGTGTCCCATCGAGTAATCAAAAGTTCTACACACACTTGCAGTTTTCACACCTACTTGAACACTTGAGCCAAATACAGGAAATACGTCATGTAAGTAGACAAGTGGTCAAGCGCAAAGGCCACAAGTGTGGGTATTTGGACAGCGCAATAGTATTCGAAAAACAGTAGGCGAAAAGTACCGGATGAGTTACTACTTCCGGTGAGATTTCTGAAGTGCACATACGATGGAGGGTCGCTGGTAGGTCATGTGACAGAAACAACATGGCAGATGTAGTACGTCCAGATTTCGTTCATACTACATGCATTCGTACTATATAGAGCATACTTTTTCAACGGTCGTGAAGTAAATTTAAATTCAAATGTAGTACCTACTCAGATAGTACGTGATTTCGGACACAGCCTTGGTTTTAGGGATCAGGTTATAATGAGGTCAAGGGTCAGTTTAGGGTTCAGGTTAGTTGTGATGGGAAAGGTTAGAGTAAAGATATAGAGACTGCACTGAGTCAGTGAATGTCCTGAAGTTACAAGTGTGTGTGTGTGTGTGTGTGTGTGTGTGTGAAGCTGAAGTATGTATTGTTGTTTTAAACGTGTGGCGTGTCAGAGTGTTTGTGTTCAGAGTGTCTGTCAGCTGAGACGAAGACAAACAATAACCAGAACTGCAAGATGACATTCTCTCACTATGTCTCACTTTCTTCTGCTTTCTGTCTCACTTTGTTCGCTTTGAAAGACGAGTATCGAGCTTCACAACTAGTTTTGCTTCAGGATGATTTTACATTGAGCATGAAGTGGATCAAACACAGGTCCAAAATAGTGCAAAATGAGCAGAAATATCCTAAAAATCAAACCTACCAGTATACAGAAGGAGTATAAACAGTTTAAAGAGATCTCAAACTGTGCTCAGATTTGCTAAGATAATAAAGTTGAACGTTTCTCTGCTGCTTATTGCTCTAAACTATTACTTCACGAAAACTAGTTACTCGTCTGTTTTTATTTACTTTTATGAGAAATATCTGAGACGGAGTTGACATGTAAATTAAACCTGACTGAGAACATTTCCCTGTTGAATCAAACATAATGTCCTTAACTCTGTAACACCTTCTGTATCATATCTGATCATAAAATATCAGCGTGATCTGATAAACCTGTCGGACACGATCTCTTACAGTCCTTTTGTCTCTGATTGACAGTTTAGACTTTGTCAAGTAAAAGTCTTTTCATATTATTGTACAAACGTCCTCCTTCAGCTCGTGTCTTTTTGCTGTGAAATCTTCACTTATTTTTATCAAGTAAACGTAAGAATAACTTTGATAGTAATATTTAATCTGGACTGAAGCTACTGAGTTTACTTGATTATCATCATTTATTAGAAAAGTCATGATTTGATCATCAGGCGTTTTGAGGAAGGTTTATTTGTTCATCTCTCAATCATCATTGTATTGCATTGCATAATGTGTTTTAAAACCACAGAGATTTGATCATAAAACTACGCATTTAAATATCATCTTACTAAGACATATTATTGGCAGATATTGAAATTATATGGGGGTCATTCTGTGTCAAATCAACCAGAGGTCCCCGGCTCAAATTTTTGATTTTGTTAATATTTTCTCTGTAGAAAGACAAACACAAATAGTGATGAAAGACAAAATATTAAATGTCACAGATGTATATTTACTGAGTAATCCACTATGTTGTAGAGGGCGTCAAAATGACCATTTTCACCTGAGATTTGAAGCCAAATTAGAGGAGTGTAAAAATGACTTTATAAAGATGGCAGCATCATTATTTTATTTCACACAGATTGGTAGATCTATTAGTAAAATCTGTTGACTTTATCAATCTTTGTTTCATTATATGCCAACAGTGACAGTTCAAAAATGGGAAAAAGCACTTCTTTGCCTCAAGTTTGTATGCCTGTAACTCAAGAAGTATTAAAGATATCTTAAAATCCTTTTAGATTCTGGTTCTTAACAAACTTTTCTTTTGGTATCTTCATTTTAAAGGCCCTCGATGGTTCAATCCTAGAGATATGGAGATCTTAATGCGGCTCCATGAGTAAATTGTACACCTTTTCAGTGGTCAAAAAGTAAATGTGGTTCATTTTGCATAGAGCTGATACTTTTTTCTTTTAATGAGGAATATCTGAAGAACAAATAATGTTGAAACTAGAAATGTGTATCTCGTTTCCCTCTTATCATAAGAATTGCATAAAACACAACTCTCTGAGTGCCAAAAATCCACTGAAATGGTTAAGTAAATTGTTCACATTTTCAGTCTTCAAAAACCAAATGTGGGTCACTTTACACACAGCTGATACTTCTTTTCTTTTAAAGAGGAATATCTAACGAACAATTAATGTTGAAACTAAAAATGTATCTCGTGTTTTTCTATCAACTCCCTTGCATAGAACAAACCTGTCTGAATGCCATAAATACTCCTTTTCCATAGTTGTCATGCCTGTAACTCTGAAAGTATTCAAGATATCTTAATATCCTTCTAGATTATCAGTCTTAATAAACTTTCCTTTTGAAATTTTAATTTTCAAGGCTCTATATAGTTCAGTCTCATAGATATGGGGATCTCAAAGCAGCTCCATGTTCAAATTGTTGAATTTTACCAATTTTCAGTGATCGAAAACCAAATGTGGTTCACTTTGCACACAGCAGATACTTGTAGCATTTTAAAGAGGAAATGTCTGGAGAATAAATAATGTTTAAACTAGAAATGTATCTTGTTTCCTTCTAAAGAATCGCATAAAACATAACTCTCTGAGTGCCAAAAACAAACGTTTTTCTGAAGTTTACATGTCTTTAATTCAAGAAGTGTTAAAGATATCTTAATTTCATTTTAGATTTTTTTCTTTTCTTCTGTAATCTTCATTTTTAGGGCTCAGTATGGTTCAATCTCACAGATATAGGGATATCAATGCAGTAACGTGTAGTTCTGAGGCTGTGTGTTTAAACTCTTGGTGGATTCAGAAGCTGTTAAAATGAACAAAATCCAGTCTTCCAAATACCCCTGAAACTCATTCAAATATAGATTCTTATAAATACACTTTTGAGAGCCAGTTAATGTGCCTCAATTTAACCATTTCAGTGGATTTTTGGCACTCAGAGAGAGTTGTGTTTTATGCAATTCTTTTGATAACAGGGAAAGAAGATACATTTCTAGTTTCAACATTATTTGTTCTTCAGATATTCCTCTTTAAAAGAAAAAAGTATTAGCTCTATGCAAAATGAACCACATTTAGTTTTTGACCACTGAAAAGGTGTACAATTTACTCATGGAGCCGCATTAAGATCTCCATAACTCTGGGACCGAACCATCGAGGGCCTTAAAAATGAAGATACCAAAAGAAAAGTTTGTTAAGAACCAGAATCTAAAAGGATATTAAGATATCTTTAATACTTCTTGAGTTACAGGCATGCAAACTTGAGGCAAAGAAACACAAGAAGTGCTTTTCTGCCATCTTTGAACGGTTACTGTTGGCGTATAATGAAACAAAGAATGCTAAAGTCAACAGATTTTACTAATAGATCTACCAATCTCTGTGTAAAAATAAAATAAAGATGCTGCCATCTTTCTAAAGTCATTTTTACACCCTCTAATTTGGCTCCAAATCTCAGGTGAAAATGGTCATTTTGACCCTCCTCTACAAAATAGTGGATTACTCAGTAAATATACATCTGTGACATTTAATATTTTGTCTTTCATCACTATTTGTGTTTGTCTTTCTACAGAAAAAATATGAACAAAATCAAAAATTTGAGCTGGGGAAGTTTACGAAATTTGGTTGATTTGACACGGAATGACCCAATACTGTTATAAAGATCCCACTGATTTACATTACAAGCATCAGAATCTCATATAAATATATGCATCTACACCAAATTGCATACTTTTGCTCAGTTTGGGCCTTTGAAGCTGTTTCTTCCTCCATCTTCCTCCACTATATCAGACTATATGAGCCATAAAAGCCTGATACAAAACATTAAACGCATGCATACACACCGACCAATATTGAATTTACACCAAAACACTTTGATTAAACAAGGTTTTTGACGTCAAAAACAAACCATATGGAGTGTATGTTATTATTTGCATTTAGCATTGATTGTTTTTGGGCTCATATCTGACTCACTCATTGTGCCGCATGGGAACGTCCTTGGGTTATTGTGACATGTTTGTCGGGCGAGAGCAATGGATCATGATAGCGTGGGTTTATTATTAACTCTCTCACACTGACCCGTCAGTCCGCGCTGTGTCTGTAATAGTAAATCCAGTCAGGGGTGTTTTTGCAGATGTTCACTCACTGACTCTTTATTTCTCAGTTTGTGTTCACAGCGAGTTCATCGATCCGCCTCCATCCGCGGCCCTGCGCTCGTTCTCGGACACGCAGACCAGGCTGCCCTGTCGGTATGTGGTGGAGGGCGAGGAGAAGGTGGTGCAGGTGACCTGGTCCAGACAGAAACCAGGAGGGGAAAAAGAGCAGATCATTATAGGACACTTTACTGAAGGACCTAAAGGTATAAACACAAACTAGTTGAGTGAATCTCACACCCTTTTAGGAACAGTCTGGATCATATTTCATAATGGAAGAAATCTTAATAGTCTTCACAGAAACAAGCTTTACTTTATTTTCTCTGTACGGTGTGCGACACAAACATGCGTTCTGGTGATTCATCCACCTGTAAATCACCTCCCGTTCAAAGAAGCGCAAACAGACACAAACATCATCTTCCCAGCAGCAGTTTTGTTAAATTAGCCGATGGAAACACTCTCGCATGCATTGTGTTGTGACGTGTGTCTGTCACCTAGAGACGTTTGTCATGACGGATATTTTCAATGGTGCATTGTGTTGACTGGAGCAGCTCGCGTCTGCCATCTGTGTTGATGTGCATTGCTTTAAAGAATAGTCCACCCAACATGTTATTCACTGTAAAGCTCGAGCTGAGAGAAGAAAAGAAATGATCACTGAAATGTTCTTTGGGGAACCAAAATTGCTTCTTTTATGGCATCATTGTGAAAAAAGACCTTTTAATTAATAAATTTTTGTAGTGACACTTTTTAAATCTTTTAAAGAATTTTAAAAGAAACAAGGTATATGAATGTAATATACTTCTTCTTTTTCCTGAAATGGTGTTTGTTTCTCTCAGCGTCTCCGGATTTCCTGAAGCGTGTTCAGTTCGAGAGCTCTGAGCCGACGGTCGACTCGACGCTGTTGATTCTGAACACCAAGAAGGCCGATCAGGCCACATACACCTGCCACATCTCCACCTTTCCCTCCGGAAACTTCGAGAGACAAATCAGCCTGACCGTCTGGAGTAAGAGCCCCTCTTTTCACATCTCCATTGAATTTTCCAAGCTCCATTTCACTTCTGTTTACAAAAGGAAGGTCTGTTAATCAGTTAATCTGCAGTACAGTACAGAATCAACATCATCTTCTGACTTAACCAGTTTAAAAATAACCTTGCTTTATGCAGTAAAAAAGTTTTACACTATTGTTTTAATACAGTACTTCATCTCTTCTTTCTCCTTCTCTAGGTCTGCCGATCTCCTCGCTGGATCCTGTGATCCTGCAGGAAGGGCAGTCGTTCCGTGTGGCTGCCTCCTGTCGTTCGGTCGGACACCCT